>NW_007218786.1:0-714 GCF_000164805.1 Carlito syrichta | reverse complement strand
AAAATCCAAAGTCTGTCTAGGTTTATATAAAAAATAGTGACTAGTTGTGGTCTAGATACACTAAACCACTTGCAAACATGTTAACATTCATTAGAAGTTTTTCCTGACCAAGAACAATTATTAGGAGGACCCTAAAGCAAGCATCCTCAGCAATTTAATAGCTAGACTCACTATTCACAAGTCATGATAAGGCCTTGAGAACTCTGACAGGTTGATTGTTTTTGGGTTAGAGTGTGAGCTACGTTAACCTCACTTTAGACTTGCATTCCTACTGGCCTTGATACAATTTTGGCTGTCTCTGCTTGAGTCTCTCTGAGTCAGAGTCAACTATAAGCATCAGGCTGCCTGGAATCTCTTACTTTACCCTATCCCCTCTTCTTCTTCCTTATCCTCTCCAAAATAAGTTTATTTATAGTGATAAAAAATAAGCACATTTTCTTATCACTCGCCTCTTCTGTAGAACTCTTCCTATAGGCTGGGGGTCTTCATTATATTGACAGCTTTTGATAAATGCAATCAGTGTGATTCTGTTACCCATACCCTAGAATATTTTATTATTACTATTAATTATTATTACTATTATTTTAATTTCAATACCTTTTGAGGATACAAATAGCTTTTTGTCTGGACTTTAAGAGTACCCACCAACCCCACCAGTTCACATTGTACCCAATACGTGATTTTTTAGTGCCTAGGTCCCTTTTCCACCCCCCT
>NW_007218785.1:0-8107 GCF_000164805.1 Carlito syrichta | reverse complement strand
AAAGATGTCTACCCTACACACACGTTTGTTGCACTTCTATTCACTATATCAAAAACATGGAACCAACCGTACTGCCCATCAAATATAGACTGTATTAAAAAATGTGGTACATATACACAATGGAATATTATGCAGCCATAAAGAAGGACAAACATGGATTTCACAGCAACTTGGATGGACTTGAGTCGATCATACTCAGTGGTCTATCACAGAAACAGAAAACTGAGTACCTCTTGTTCTCTTTCATAAGCAGATCTTGAACAATTATCCTAATATTATAAGAAAGGGATTGGCAGTAGCAGGACACTGCCAGGTGAGAGGGGATGGGATTTGCAGTTGAGGGAAACTGCCAGGGGAGGGAGGGGCATACCTCATCAACAAGAGTACCTATGTAATGAACATTTGTATAACCTAAATTTTACCCCACATCTTTAAAATAAAAAATATTACCGTAAAATAATTAACATCCACAAGGTAGTCCACTGAGCATCAACGAGAGATATAGGACAAATATTTCTGACTAGTGTTGTTCCAGAACAACCCTGACCAGTTTAAAGCAAAACTTGGAGCGATACTAAAGATATTAATGCATTTCGCCCACTAATTGGCAGCCCATCAACTATAAAAATGAGGAAAATTTTGTACTATCAAAAGAAGATGAATAATGCAAATCAAAGAGAAAAGAAAGTATAAGAGAAATGTACCAGGATATCAATATGTGTCCTTGTATTATTAAACTACATTCTGGATGTAACGAGAGAGTATGAAGGCAGTTCTGTTTTATTGTCTCCCTCAACGTAATTTTTGGTATGCAAATCCTTCCAAGACCAGGAATTTCTCTGATGGGGTCCAGGCAGTCTAGTTATAGTGAGCCTTTGGAGAGTAAATACTGCCCTTTCCATCTCATCTTCAGGAGGTGATGGCTGTTCTGTGTTCTCCCCTGATGGCACTAGCTGTCCCTTTTCAAGGTTTCAAAGCTTGCTCTCCCCACAGAGTATTACTTTTTTCTGTGCATAGCATGAAGCCCAGGGCTTCTGCCAGTTTCCAAAGTTGAAGTCACCATTCCCATGGCAACCAGTTCTTCTGTCACTAAGAAGGGCGAAGTTTTCCCCAACATTGTTATGATTCATGTTAGACATCAAACAGGAGAGCTTTATTCTTTGGGGTTCTTACCATGTGAGTTAATTGCCTTGTTGTTGTTGTGTCATAGTTAGCTTCACTTACATGAAATATGCATATTTCCTGAGGAGATATGTCAAAAGTAAAACAAGCAAGATTCTACAGAGTGACACAAAATCATCTTCCTCTGACCTCAGTGTTCAACCAATGTCCTTGAACTATCTCACAGATGATAGACTCTGTTCTAGGAAAGTGTGTTTTCCTCCTATCTGGTATATTACTTAAACATGGCAGGTTTTGCCCTTAAACTTTTAAAAGTCTCAGTCCTGAGACAAACTATCACACTCTATCCTGACCAATCATCCTACTCTCCTCAATGCTCTCAGGACATTAAGAAGTACACACACACACATTAATGGTTTATATAATCATTCTTTGAAGTCCAGACTATTGTTTTAAATCCAGTTTCTGTCATTTCTGTCACTTATTAGTTGTATGACTTTTAAGTATGTTACTTAAGTCTTTCTATGTTGGGAGTCGGCCACGGAGGCCCACTGAGCGTTAGGGATCAGGAAAGGCCATTGACCCCAAGACCACTAGGATGCGTTCAGGAGCTATTGACCTCATTTTCTTCCCCCTTTCTACTCAGCACTAACAAGATTAAGCTCCTGTGAGCTCAAAACATAGAAACTCTGAGATCGGGATGAACACAAGCTAACTTTAGAAGCTCATCGCTCCCATTCTTCCACAAACTGCAGTTTTGGCTTTCACACAACTTGTAATTCAAACTCGTGTCACATCTAAGAGCCTTAGTATTGGTCACAGGCTTCTGGGTCATGATCTTAGGATTTATTGAAGGTGTAAATTGTAGAATACAGTTTTAGAAGACAGCCATTTTGTTGAGAGAATGCGGCTGGGTTACTTGCAGGTAGCCCACTGTGAACTTTGGACTGGGCCACATTCTAAACATTCTGGGATGGGCCACTTTCGTTTGTAAAGTCAATACTTAAGCTTCTATAGAATTGTTTAACTTGGCATAAATCAATCAGCTTAGGATTAAAGAGGTTTATAGAATATGTCAGTCACAGATTAGGTTATCCTTTGTTATGGGACTTTAAGATTATCATATGGAAAGGATTTAAAGGCAATCATTGATTGAGTTTTCATGGATTAAGGTTTCTGGTGGGTGGGGGACGCCCCTCCCACATCTGACTTTGTGTATAAAAGACCCATTGTAATTCCCAATAACACTCATCGTTTCTGCACTAGACTGGAGTCCAGTTTCTTTCTCTCTCTCTCTCTTCTTCCCCGCTATCGCTGACACCATCTCTACCTTTGGGGTACCCCAAACCCAGCTGGAACTGGTCCCCAGCATTTCTAAGTTTCAAGTTCCTTCATTGTAAAATCAGGGAAATATTTTTTCAAAAGTTATTGAAAGAAATAATTCAATGATGCCTATAATTTATCCTAGTTCCATGACATAGTAAAAACTCAGTACATGTTCATTAATATTATGATAATGGTCAATATACCATAGTTGTTCCACCTTTTCACATTGAAATTCCCTCAAATAACTCATAGACAGACACCCTTTGATCATTCCAATCTTCAGTGAGTATATTTCCTTGGGAGGGAAGTAGAATTGTTGCCTACAACTATATTATTTATATAATTTTCATCCTATGATAAATATGTAAAGAGAGCAATCATGAATAAATATACTTTCTATACAAATGCATAAGGAGTTTTATGAGCTAAAATCTGTAAAATGCATTGCAAATACTGAGATATATAAAATATGTAAGATGCAAACCACTATAGTGAGTTAAATTAAGAAACATGGCAGTGTGTTTCATTTTTAATGTGAATATGCTTAATGCATCCTATGAGAAAACAAAGAACTGAGTACCACATGTCCTCACTCATAAGTGGGTCCTGAACATTTATCACAATACAACAAGGAAGGGATAGACAGTTGTGTAACCTACCTGGAGAGGGAGGAAGGGGGAAGAGTACATGTCATCACAAAGTATACCTGATCCCAAACCAGGGGAAGCAAGGACCAGTTGGAGGCCCACACTTCACCTGTACATGGACTACTTATTCACCTCACCCTGAATTTTACTCACATCTCAATAACATAATAAAGAGAAAGAAATTAAAATTTTAAAATATGTGTCCTTATGTATTTCAGACAATTTCATCACCAGAAGATTAGAAATATGTCTAAGTAAATTAGAATCAACTGGTACATTCTCTGAACACAATGTAAAAAAAAAGAACAAAAATCATGTTTGTCAAGGACAAAATTTTGCCTTTGTGTTTCTACAGATAGAATGAAAATTGAGATTCCTCAGAATTGTAGACACATACACCCAAATAAATTGCCTTATTACCAATCAATCCCTGAGGAACAAGAAGCCTTGAAATCAAGCCAGACAGAAAATATGAAGCTTTTGACAATTTGTGAGACTATTGTCCCATCAGTATCTCAAATTAAGCAGTAGCAAACTTCAGGTGCCATAGTGTTACTGTGCCTAAAGATAAATCTCCCTCAAGCTTTATCAGTTATTGGGCCACAACTGTGATGGGATGCATTGCCAAAGACTCTTAAATTTCCAGTGTCTCTTGAGAAACAATGGAAGTGATAAAATTTGCAACGATTGTAAAAGCCAGTCGGAATTATTATTTAAAAACTGAGTAATGTATAATGGGACATTACCATGGGATATCACCAAAACCCAAATTTCTAGTATGTTAGATTTGTCTGCCTTTAGATTCATCGAACACATATTTTGAAATGCATATTCCACAGGGGTTTTTGCTCAGAAAATAAGCTTATATCTTTGTAATCATTTATAGAGTGAAATGAGCCTTTCAGCAGCACTGCATTTCTGGATTCGCAGATGAAAAGTTTACTCTTATGGAAGGGTTTTCCAAAGTTGACTCCTTGAAATTGAGTGTAGGAGTGAATATCATACTCTGCTCTAAGAGTTAGCCCATGTACTGTACAAATATGAGACCCATCATCTCACTGTCACTGCTGGAAGTTTGTAGGAGTATTTGGGGAAAAAATGCATCACATGAGAGTGGGTGCTGCTGTATGTAACAATATATTTTGGTGTTGGACTAGTCTCTTGGGCAATTATTGCCTATTCAGTTTTTCTTCTTTCCTGTTGTATTCACCAGCATTTGTTTTGGTTTGTCTGTGTTTCTTTTTGCATATAAATCATCCAGTGATTAAAACCAGACAAATGTAATGATAGGATGGAGAGTTAATCTAATTTAATTACTTATATTTGTACAGAAGTGATATTGTCAAGCAATCTCCTTCAGGAAGTAAAATGTGCAATCTAAATGCACTGGTCATAAGTCTTCTCTAAATTTCCATTTATATAAGCCTCAGGAGAATCAATTTTATGAAATATTTTTTTATATTTCCTGTCAACTTTTAATATGGACACATGATGAAAACAATGATAACATCAATAACTACTACTTTAACAATATCTTTTTTGTTCATGTCAGTATTTCCTGGGCCATTTGAAAGGTAAATGTGCCTCATAGAAAAACAAAAGCTTTTCATTAAAAAGAGATGAAAATATATTAAAATTTCTAAGTCAACATGGTATTAGAAAAAACTGTTGAATTTGCTATATTTGACTGGGTTGCTATCCCAGCTCTACGACCTATGAAGTATCCCTGAGAAAGTTCATATTTTTGAGCCTCAATTTTTTATCAGGAAAAACAATGGAGACCAAAGCACTTGCTTCTAACAATTCCACTTCAAGTTATATGCCCCAAAGGATTGAAAGCAAAGATTGAAACAGATACTTGTATGTGAATGTACATGACAGTATTACTCACAGTAGCCAAAAGGTGTCAACAATCCAAATATCCATCAACAGACAATAAGTGAAATGTGGTATATGCACACAATGGAATAGTACTCAGCCATGAAAAGGAATGAAATTCTGATACTTACTACAGTACATGTGAACCTTGAAAATTTGATGACAATGAAACAAACAGTGACCAAATATTGCACCGTTCCACGTACAGAAGACAAATAGATTAAGACAAATTCATAGAGACAGAAAGTAGAACAGAGGTAACCAGGAGCTGGTGGCTGTGAGGCATGACAAGGGGAGTTGTTTCATGGTACAGAGTTTCAGTTTTAGATGATGACAAAACTCTAGAAATGGACAGTCATAATGGCTCATTCCACTGAATTAAACACTTTAAAAATGGCTAAGATGGTACGTTTTATGTTGCATGTATACTTGACAACAATGGAAAGGCACTTGCTTCATAGAGTTATGAAGATGCAATTATAGAACCTATATTTTAAAATACCTAGCGCAAATAGCCATGTGACAGATGAAACTCTGAACTCACTCCAAACTCCTTTTCCTTACTTTTCAGGGTGTAGGACCCATATTTTAAGCCATGTCATGTTGATTTATCTTGGCAAAGGAAGGGGAAAGAAACCAGGGAATTCAAATTTTATTATCTTGGTGAGAAACATAAATGAGAAATAAGAAACACTCATGGGCCTTTTCATTAGATGAAAGAGTCATCTAGCTCCTCCACAAGTCCTCTGCATTGTTTCTATAAATTTCCTGGACTTCAAGGCTCTATTTAAAGTGCTATGAACACCAATTAAGTTGTGTCCCTTTCCAGAGAATGCATTTTTGGGTGCTCATTGAAGCAATACTTCAAATAAGCATGATTCACATATTCATGTAAACCACAAATCTTTAATAAGCATTAAATGTGTAGGGAACATTAAGACATCCCAAGGCTCAGATTCCCAATTCTCTATCCTCAGGATATATTTTAAAGAGAGCAGATAAAAATAACAGATTCCCTCTGAAACCTGAAAGTTCCTCAGAAATGTGTTTTGCAAGGGAGATGCATACTATAACAGTCATTTGTGTTGCTTCTGTTGTCATCAAACCTCATTTCCCTCTACAGCCTCTTCTATAGTTCCTAACTGTTCTTTATATTTGTGGTGTCTGTGTATTTATGTGTGTATATGTAGGTACATTTATGTTTCATGTGGTGTGTGTGTATATGTGTAAACACACAACAACCCCTCCCCACATATACATAGGAGTATTAGCATATTCACATATATACGGAGCGTGCGGAAAAAATGTATACACCATTTAAGAAAGAAAAGACTGTGTTAAAATTGTAATACCTGACCAAGCATGATGGCTCAGGGTTGTAATCCCAGTACTCTGGGAGGGTGAGGCGAGAGGATTTCCTGAGCCCAGGGGTTCAAGACCATCCTGGACAACTTGGTGAGACCTCGTCTCTACAATAAATAAAAAAATTAGCTGGGTGTGGAGACATGTGATTGTAGTCCTGGCTACTTGGAAGGTTGAGGTGGAAGGATTGCCTGAACCCAGCAGGCAGAGGCTGTGGTGGCCATGAACATGCCACTGTATTCCAGCCTGAATGATAGAGTGAGACTCCAACTCCAAAAAAAGTTGTAATATTCAATATATACCATTATTAAAGATGAATACACGTTACTTTTGACTTCTGCAATTAGAAGAAGTGCTCAAAATGGTTCCCATAAGTGTCCAGAAACTTCTGATGACTGACAACTACTGCTTGGGCAAAGATGAGCAATGTGTCCACTTGTATGGCTATGCATGTTGTTTCAATTTTTTCCCAAACTACCACTAGTGTAGCCAGTTTTCTATGGTACCCCACATCCCTTGTGGTGCCTCATAGGGAGGTGTCAACAAGTGTTCAGCCCAATATCACTTCAAAATGATCTTGTCCTCCTTGACAATCGTGCTCCTGCCATTTTTTAATGGTCCTACCTGATGCATAGTGATGCTAGCATTCATTTGATAACATCTTCTGAGTGTATATTGTACTACACATTGCTACCATAATTCAACTTTGAAAACTAATAAATAAAACTAATTATTTATTTCATTCACCGTTAACTCAGTTATCAACTTCTTCATTCTTTCATCTCGTCTCTCCTCGATTCTATTTAGTCTTGCTATTAATGTCTTGATATCTGGGTTTGTGATTTGAGACCAGTCATTCTGGGGGCTCATCATTGTTTGAATTCCAAAGTCTGTATTCTCAGTGACTGACTTCCCAGGGGTCTTTGTGAGACCCATATTCTTCTTTTGGTTTTTCTTCATTTGTATATATTTTCCTTCCTTCCTTTATTTTTATGGCCATCATCAACAACTCAAAAAACATCAGTTGCTGGAGATAATGTGAGGTAAAGGGTAACACGTCTACACTGGGTGGGGGAGTGTAAACTAGTAGAGCCTCTGTGGAAAACAGTGTGGCAATATTAAAAGATCTAAAAAATCAACATTCCATACAACCCTGCAATCTCCCTACTGGAAATATACCCAAAAGGACACAAATCATTTTATAAAAAAAGATAACTGCACACATATATTTATTGCAGCATTGTTCACAATAGCAAGGAGATGGAACCAACCATGCTGCGCATAAAAAGAGGACTAGATAAAAAAAATTGTGGTACATATACACGATGGACTATTACACAGCCATAAGGAAGAACAAAATCATGAACTACATAGCAACCTGGGTGGAATTAGAGTACATAATACTGAGTGATCTATCACAGAAACAAAGAACTGAGTGTCATATATTCTCCATCATAAACGGACCTTGAACAACTAACATAATACTATAAGAAAAGGATTGGCAGTATTGGGAAACTGCAGGGGGTTGGGGAGACAGAATTGACAGTAGTGGGAATCTGCCTGGGGAAGGGAGGGACACACCTCATCAACAAGGGTACCTGCATAATTAACATTTGTATACCTAACCCTAAATTGTGTGTCACACCTTGAAAATAAAAAATTAAAAGTTAAAAAAACCCTAATGTATAGATAGCATCACTTTTTAAAAAAAAATTTATTATAATGATCTGGGGTACATTTCAGGATTAGATACATAAACATTGATTACGCAG
>NW_007218784.1:0-8109 GCF_000164805.1 Carlito syrichta | reverse complement strand
AAAGATGTCTACCCTACACACACGTTTGTTGCACTTCTATTCACTATATCAAAAACATGGAACCAACCGTACTGCCCATCAAATATAGACTGTATTAAAAAATGTGGTACATATACACAATGGAATATTATGCAGCCATAAAGAAGGACAAACATGGATTTCACAGCAACTTGGATGGACTTGAGTCGATCATACTCAGTGGTCTATCACAGAAACAGAAAACTGAGTACCTCTTGTTCTCTTTCATAAGCAGATCTTGAACAATTATCCTAATATTATAAGAAAGGGATTGGCAGTAGCAGGACACTGCCAGGTGAGAGGGGATGGGATTTGCAGTTGAGGGAAACTGCCAGGGGAGGGAGGGGCATACCTCATCAACAAGAGTACCTATGTAATGAACATTTGTATAACCTAAATTTTACCCCACATCTTTAAAATAAAAAATATTACCGTAAAATAATTAACATCCACAAGGTAGTCCACTGAGCATCAACGAGAGATATAGGACAAATATTTCTGACTAGTGTTGTTCCAGAACAACCCTGACCAGTTTAAAGCAAAACTTGGAGCGATACTAAAGATATTAATGCATTTCGCCCACTAATTGGCAGCCCATCAACTATAAAAATGAGGAAAATTTTGTACTATCAAAAGAAGATGAATAATGCAAATCAAAGAGAAAAGAAAGTATAAGAGAAATGTACCAGGATATCAATATGTGTCCTTGTATTATTAAACTACATTCTGGATGTAACGAGAGAGTATGAAGGCAGTTCTGTTTTATTGTCTCCCTCAACGTAATTTTTGGTATGCAAATCCTTCCAAGACCAGGAATTTCTCTGATGGGGTCCAGGCAGTCTAGTTATAGTGAGCCTTTGGAGAGTAAATACTGCCCTTTCCATCTCATCTTCAGGAGGTGATGGCTGTTCTGTGTTCTCCCCTGATGGCACTAGCTGTCCCTTTTCAAGGTTTCAAAGCTTGCTCTCCCCACAGAGTATTACTTTTTTCTGTGCATAGCATGAAGCCCAGGGCTTCTGCCAGTTTCCAAAGTTGAAGTCACCATTCCCATGGCAACCAGTTCTTCTGTCACTAAGAAGGGCCAAGTTTTCCCCAACATTGTTATGATTCATGTTAGACATCAAACAGGAGAGCTTTATTCTTTGGGGTTCTTACCATGTGAGTTAATTGCCTTGTTGTTGTTGTGTCATAGTTAGCTTCACTTACATGAAATATGCATATTTCCTGAGGAGATATGTCAAAAGTAAAACAAGCAAGATTCTACAGAGTGACACAAAATCATCTTCCTCTGACCTCAGTGTTCAACCAATGTCCTTGAACTATCTCACAGATGATAGACTCTGTTCTAGGAAAGTGTGTTTTCCTCCTATCTGGTATATTACTTAAACATGGCAGGTTTTGCCCTTAAACTTTTAAAAGTCTCAGTCCTGAGACAAACTATCACACTCTATCCTGACCAATCATCCTACTCTCCTCAATGCTCTCAGGACATTAAGAAGTACACACACACACATTAATGGTTTATATAATCATTCTTTGAAGTCCCGACTATTGTTTTAAATCCAGTTTCTGTCATTTCTGTCACTTATTAGTTGTATGACTTTTAAGTATGTTACTTAAGTCTTTCTATGTTGGGAGTCGGCCACGGAGGCCCACTGAGCGTTAGGGATCAGGAAAGGCCATTGACCCCAAGACCACTAGGATGCGTTCAGGAGCTATTGACCTCATTTCTTCCCCCTTTCTACTCAGCACTAACAAGATTAAGCTCCTGTGAGCTCAAAACATAGAAACTCTGAGATCGGGATGAACACAAGCTAACTTTAGAAGCTCATTGCTCCCATTCTTCCACAAACTGCAGTTTTGGCTTTCACACAACTTGTAATTCAAACTCGTGTCACATCTAAGAGCCTTAGTATTGGTCACAGGCTTCTGGGTCATGATCTTAGGATTTATTGAAAGTGTAAATTGTAGAATACAGTTTTAGCAGACAGCCATTTTGTTGAGAGAATGCGGCTGGGTTACTTGCAGGTAGCCCACTGTGAACTTTGGACTGGGCCACATTCTAAACATTCTGGGATGGGCCACTTTCGTTTGTAAAGTCAATACTTCAGTTTCTATAGAATTGTTTAACTTGGCATAAATCAATCACCTTATGATTAAAGAGGTTTATAGAATATGTCAGTCACAGATTAGTTATCCTTTGTTATGGGATTTTAAGATTATCATATGGAAAGGATTTAAGGCAATCATTGATTGAGTTTTCATGGATTAAGGTTTCTGGTGGGTGGGGGACGCCCCTCCCACATCTGACTTTGTGTATAAAAGACCCATTGTAATTCCCAATAACACTCATCGTTTCTGCACTAGACTGGAGTCCAGTTTCTTTCTCTCTCTCTCTCTTCTTCCCCGCTATCGCTGACACCATCTCTACCTTTGGGGTACCCCAAACCCAGCTGGAACTGGTCCCCAGCATTTCTAAGTTTCAAGTTCCTTCATTGTAAAATCAGGGAAATATTTTTTCAAAAGTTATTGAAAGAAATAATTCAATGATGCCTATAATTTATCCTAGTTCCATGACATAGTAAAAACTCAGTACATGTTCATTAATATTATGATAATGGTCAATATACCATAGTTGTTCCACCTTTTCACATTGAAATTCCCTCAAATAACTCATAGACAGACACCCTTTGATCATTCCAATCTTCAGTGAGTATATTTCCTTGGGAGGGAAGTAGAATTGTTGCCTACAACTATATTATTTATATAATTTTCATCCTATGATAAATATGTAAAGAGAGCAATCATGAATAAATATACTTTCTATACAAATGCATAAGGAGTTTTATGAGCTAAAATCTGTAAAATGCATTGCAAATACTGAGATATATAAAATATGTAAGATGCAAACCACTATAGTGAGTTAAATTAAGAAACATGGCAGTGTGTTTCATTTTTAATGTGAATATGCTTAATGCATCCTATGAGAAAACAAAGAACTGAGTACCACATGTCCTCACTCATAAGTGGGTCCTGAACATTTATCACAATACAACAAGGAAGGGATAGACAGTTGTGTAACCTACCTGGAGAGGGAGGAAGGGGGAAGAGTACATGTCATCACAAAGTATACCTGATCCCAAACCAGGGGAAGCAAGGACCAGTTGGAGGCCCACACTTCACCTGTACATGGACTACTTATTCACCTCACCCTGAATTTTACTCACATCTCAATAACATAATAAAGAGAAAGAAATTAAAATTTTAAAATATGTGTCCTTATGTATTTCAGACAATTTCATCACCAGAAGATTAGAAATATGTCTAAGTAAATTAGAATCAACTGGTACACTCTCTGAACACAATGTAAAAAAAGAAGAACAAATATCATGTTTGTCAAGGACAAAATTTTGCCTTTGTGTTTCTACAGATAGAATGAAAATTGAGATTCCTCAGAGTTGTAGACACATACACCCAAATAAATTGCCTTATTACCAATCAATCCCTGAGGAACAAGAAGCCTTGAAATCAAGCCAGACAGAAAATATGAAGCTTTTGACAATTTGTGAGACTATTGTCCCATCAGTATCTCAAATTAAGCAGTAGCAAACTTCAGGTGCCATAGTGTTACTGTGCCTAAAGATAAATCTCTCTCAAGCTTTATCAGTTATTGGGCCACAACTGTGATGGGATGCATTGCCAAAGACTCTTAAATTTCCAGTGTCTCTTGAGAAACAATGGAAGTGATAAAATTTGCAACGATTGTAAAAGCCAGTCGGAATTATTATTTAAAAACTGAGTAATGTATAATGGGACATTACCATGGGATATCACCAAAACCCAAATTTCTAGTATGTTAGATTTGTCTGCCTTTAGATTCATCGAACACATATTTTGAAATGCATATTCCACAGGGGTTTTTGCTCAGAAAATAAGCTTATATCTTTGTAATCATTTATAGAGTGAAATGAGCCTTTCAGCAGCACTGCATTTCTGGATTCGCAGATGAAAAGTTTACTCTTATGGAAGGGTTTTCCAAAGTTGACTCCTTGAAATTGAGTGTAGGAGTGAATATCATACTCTGCTCTAAGAGTTAGCCCATGTACTGTACAAATATGAGACCCATCATCTCACTGTCACTGCTGGAAGTTTGTAGGAGTATTTGGGGAAAAAATGCATCACATGAGAGTGGGTGCTGCTGTATGTAACAATATATTTTGGTGTTGGACTAGTCTCTTGGGCAATTATTGCCTATTCAGTTTTTCTTCTTTCCTGTTGTATTCACCAGCATTTGTTTTGGTTTGTCTGTGTTTCTTTTTGCATATAAATCATCCAGTGATTAAAACCAGACAAATGTAATGATAGGATGGAGAGTTAATCTAATTTAATTACTTATATTTGTACAGAAGTGATATTGTCAAGCAATCTCCTTCAGGAAGTAAAATGTGCAATCTAAATGCACTGGTCATAAGTCTTCTCTAAATTTCCATTTATATAAGCCTCAGGAGAATCAATTTTATGAAATATTTTTTTATATTTCCTGTCAACTTTTAATATGGACACATGATGAAAACAATGATAACATCAATAACTACTACTTTAACAATATCTTTTTTGTTCATGTCAGTATTTCCTGGGCCATTTGAAAGGTAAATGTGCCTCATAGAAAAACAAAAGCTTTTCATTAAAAAGAGATGAAAATATATTAAAATTTCTAAGTCAACATGGTATTAGAAAAAACTGTTGAATTTGCTATATTTGACTGGGTTGCTATCCCAGCTCTACGACCTATGAAGTATCCCTGAGAAAGTTCATATTTTTGAGCCTCAATTTTTTATCAGGAAAAACAATGGAGACCAAAGCACTTGCTTCTAACAATTCCACTTCAAGTTATATGCCCCAAAGGATTGAAAGCAAAGATTGAAACAGATACTTGTATGTGAATGTACATGACAGTATTACTCACAGTAGCCAAAAGGTGTCAACAATCCAAATATCCATCAACAGACAATAAGTGAAATGTGGTATATGCACACAATGGAATAGTACTCAGCCATGAAAAGGAATGAAATTCTGATACTTACTACAGTACATGTGAACCTTGAAAATTTGATGACAATGAAACAAACAGTGACCAAATATTGCACCGTTCCACGTACAGAAGACAAATAGATTAAGACAAATTCATAGAGACAGAAAGTAGAACAGAGGTAACCAGGAGCTGGTGGCTGTGAGGCATGACAAGGGGAGTTGTTTCATGGTACAGAGTTTCAGTTTTAGATGATGACAAAACTCTAGAAATGGACAGTCATAATGGCTCATTCCACTGAATTAAACACTTTAAAAATGGCTAAGATGGTACGTTTTATGTTGCATGTATACTTGACAACAATGGAAAGGCACTTGCTTCATAGAGTTATGAAGATGCAATTATAGAACCTATATTTTAAAATACCTAGCGCAAATAGCCATGTGACAGATGAAACTCTGAACTCACTCCAAACTCCTTTTCCTTACTTTTCAGGGTGTAGGACCCATATTTTAAGCCATGTCATGTTGATTTATCTTGGCAAAGGAAGGGGAAAGAAACCAGGGAATTCAAATTTTATTATCTTGGTGAGAAACATAAATGAGAAATAAGAAACACTCATGGGCCTTTTCATTAGATGAAAGAGTCATCTAGCTCCTCCACAAGTCCTCTGCATTGTTTCTATAAATTTCCTGGACTTCAAGGCTCTATTTTAAAGTGCTATGAACACCAATTAAGTTGTGTTCCCTTTCCAGAGAATGCATTTTTTGGGTGCCTCATTGAAGCAATACTTCAAATAAACATGATTCACATATTCATGTAAACCACAAATCTTTAATAAGCATTAAATGTGTAGGGAACATTAAGACATCCCAAGGCTCAGATTCCCAATTCTCTATCCTCAGGATATATTTTAAAGAGAGCAGATAAAAATAACAGATTCCCTCTGAAACCTGAAAGTTCCTCAGAAATGTGTTTTGCAAGGGAGATGCATACTATAACAGTCATTTGTGTTGCTTCTGTTGTCATCAAACCTCATTTCCCTCTACAGCCTCTTCTATAGTTCCTAACTGTTCTTTATATTTGTGGTGTCTGTGTATTTATGTGTGTATATGTAGGTACATTTATGTTTCATGTGGTGTGTGTGTATATGTGTAAACACACAATAACCCCTCCCCACATATACATAGGAGTATTAGCATATTCACATATATACGGAGGGTGCGGAAAAAATGTATACACCATTTAAGAAAGAAAAGACTGTGTTAAAATTGTAATACCTGACCAAGCATGATGGCTCAGGGTTGTAATCCCAGTACTCTGGGAGGGTGAGGCGAGAGGATTTCCTGAGCCCAGGGGTTCAAGACCATCCTGGACAACTTGGTGAGACCTCGTCTCTACAATAAATAAAAAAATTAGCTGGTTGTGGAGACATGTGATTGTAGTCCTGGCTACTTGGAAGGTTGAGGTGGAAGGATTGCCTGAACCCAGCAGGCAGAGGCTGTGGTGGCCATGAACATGCCACTGTATTCCAGCCTGAATGATAGAGTGAGACTCCAACTCCAAAAAAAGTTGTAATATTCAATATATACCATTATTAAAGATGAATACACGTTACTTTTGACTTCTGCAATTAGAAGAAGTGCTCAAAATGGTTCCCATAAGTGTCCAGAAACTTCTGATGACTGACAACTACTGCTTGGGCAAAGATGAGCAATGTGTCCACTTGTATGGCTATGCATGTTGTTTCAATTTTTTCCCAAACTACCACTAGTGTAGCCAGTTTTCTATGGTACCCCACATCCCTTGTGGTGCCTCATAGGGAGGTGTCAACAAGTGTTCAGCCCAATATCACTTCAAAATGATCTTGTCCTCCTTGACAATCGTGCTCCTGCCATTTTTTAATGGTCCTACCTGATGCATAGTGATGCTAGCATTCATTTGATAACATCTTCTGAGTGTATATTGTACTACACATTGCTACCATAATTCAACTTTGAAAACTAATAAATAAAACTAATTATTTATTTCATTCACCGTTAACTCAGTTATCAACTTCTTCATTCTTTCATCTCGTCTCTCCTCGATTCTATTTAGTCTTGCTATTAATGTCTTGATATCTGGGTTTGTGATTTGAGACCAGTCATTCTGGGGGCTCATCATTGTTTGAATTCCAAAGTCTGTATTCTCAGTGACTGACTTCCCAGGGGTCTTTGTGAGACCCATATTCTTCTTTTGGTTTTTCTTCATTTGTATATATTTTCCTTCCTTCCTTTATTTTTATGGCCATCATCAACAACTCAAAAAACATCAGTTGCTGGAGATAATGTGAGGTAAAGGGTAACACGTCTACACTGGGTGGGGGAGTGTAAACTAGTAGAGCCTCTGTGGAAAACAGTGTGGCAATATTAAAAGATCTAAAAAATCAACATTCCATACAACCCTGCAATCTCCCTACTGGAAATATACCCAAAAGGACACAAATCATTTTATAAAAAAAGATAACTGCACACATATATTTATTGCAGCATTGTTCACAATAGCAAGGAGATGGAACCAACCATGCTGCGCATAAAAAGAGGACTAGATAAAAAAAATTGTGGTACATATACACGATGGACTATTACACAGCCATAAGGAAGAACAAAATCATGAACTACATAGCAACCTGGGTGGAATTAGAGTACATAATACTGAGTGATCTATCACAGAAACAAAGAACTGAGTGTCATATATTCTCCATCATAAACGGACCTTGAACAACTAACATAATACTATAAGAAAAGGATTGGCAGTATTGGGAAACTGCAGGGGGTTGGGGAGACAGAATTGACAGTAGTGGGAATCTGCCTGGGGAAGGGAGGGACACACCTCATCAACAAGGGTACCTGCATAATTAACATTTGTATACCTAACCCTAAATTGTGTGTCACACCTTGAAAATAAAAAATTAAAAGTTAAAAAAACCCTAATGTATAGATAGCATCACTTTTTAAAAAAAAATTTATTATAATGATCTGGGGTACATTTCAGGATTAGATACATAAACATTGATTACGCAG
>NW_007218783.1:0-9706 GCF_000164805.1 Carlito syrichta | reverse complement strand
AATCATTTTTCCCAATTTGTTGGCGGTATCCCTGCTCTTCTGATGGTTTCTTTTGTTTTGCAGATGTATATTAATTTGATGGGACCCCACTTGTCTAACTTACTTTTTATGGCATCAATATTTAGGGTTCTGAAGAGGAATTAGTTTCTGGTTCCAGTTTCCATAATGGTGTCTCCTGTGCTTTCTAAGGTTATTATAATTTGGTGTTTTATGTTTAGGTCTTTGATCCACTTAGAATTAATGTGTATGGTGATAGTTAGGGGTCCTGATTCAACCTTGTGCAAGGGTTCAGCCATTTCCCAGCACCATTTATTAAAAATGTTTTCCATTACCCACCGGATCTTGGTGTTTTTTCCAAGATGTGTTGTTTGGGAATTTGAGGATTTCATTTTCTGTCCTGATCCATTGGCTTATGGACCTATGCTTGTACCAATACCAGGCTGTGTTGATTATTGTAAACATATAGTAAAGTTTGAAGGCTTGAACAGTGATAGCTCCTGCTTTGTTTCTTTTGAAAAGATTCTTTTGGCTATTCTTAATTGTTTATGGTTTCATATGAATTCCTTTTTTTTTTTTGAGTTGCAGCCTCATTCTCTCACTCAGTCTGAAGTGCAGTAGCTGCTCATGGCCACCGCAGCCTCGACCTGTTGTGCTCCAGTGATCCTTCCAACTAGCCTGATTTACAGGCATGCACTACCACGCCAGACTGATTTTTTAATTTATTGTTGAGATGATATCTCGCTGCCTGTGTGGGTCTCGAACCCGCAGGCTCAGACACTCCAGTCACCTGAGCCTCCCAAATGCGTGGGAATACAGGCTGAGCCACCGAGCCCAATGTATATGAATACTTTAGTGTAATTTCCAGAGCTGAGAAGAATGATGTTAATTTAATGGTTATTGCTTTGAATCTGTAGAATGACTAAAAGGTTAACTTTTACATTAAAGAGGTAAGGAACTTCAGAAAAACAAGCATGTCAAATTATCATTTATGACATCAGCCTCAGAACTTTGACATCATACTGGGATGGTTCTTGACTACTGAGCAATCCTTAGGCTTCAAGGATATGTGTACAGTGCTCTGCCAAATGCGGTAGACATGGTGGATTTCATTCCTAAGAAGTAAAGAAAACCATGTTTTCACACCTATCCAAAAACTTCTCCAGGGATAAGTGACCATTCAAGAATCCACTAAATGAGGTAGTCTTTTTTGTTTTTAGTAAAGCAGTATTTATTGAGAGGACAGAGAAATTCCCAAACTGGGAGGAGACCTGAGAGGGTTGCCCGTGAGGTAGTCTTTTATTTTATGGTCACCGAATCCTGTTGGAGCTTGGTTATAGCACAACAACATACTATTTAAGCACTTTCTTTAGTTTAGAAAATTTTGGATGTATTTAGTAGTATGTAACAGTCTTTGAGCCGTTTTTCTAACAGGATTTGAACATCGCTTAAGCTAAGATCATCATCAACATTCCAGAATTTTCAATTATCTAAATTTTTATACTAAAGAGGAGCCCAAATACCTACTACTTTGTAAATCTCCATATTATTTTGGTTTATGTATATTGGGCCCAAAATTCTCTTTTTTCTGTGTGCCTGATTTTAAGAACTTGGTTATTAAGAGTATCAGATTAATCAGATACTTTGTTACAGTGTACAGCATTATGTCTTATGTAGAGAAAATACTAGGCGATTCATTGGATACTCTTTTTAAAATATAAATTGCGTTAAAATATAAAGGAAATGTGATTTTTTAAATTTCCTTCAAATATGTAAGGAAAACTTTTCTCTAAGGATTGCACATCTGTAACATTTAATCAAAATTAACAAGCAGAAAATACAGAGTGCACAAAGAAATTGTACACAAATTTTCAGAATGGAAAAATTTCTATTAAATTGCGATACCGTTTTATTTTCTAAAATGTTTAAGATTTATTGTGCATTCTGCCTTCTGAATAGCACTTAGGTAAACTGAATCTCAAGGTTCAGTTATCTAAGGATGATATAGATCTGGAAACTCAACAAGTTTCAATTTAGGCAGAATAAAATATTTAGCATTTCTGTGAGAAACACTGTAGTAAAAAGGAGCTATCATTGGAGTATTATACAGTTCTTAAAAAATCAATCCCTGCATAATGAACTTTTCTAGGCACAACCCTGAATTGTAACCATTTATAAAGTAAAAATATAGATAAAATATTGAATAAACAAATAAAGTGTGTTGCATGTTGTACAGTTTTCATTTCTTCCTTTATTTATTTATTTTAATTTTTAAAAAATGTGGGGTACAATTCAGAGTTAGATATACAAACATTGATAATGCAGAGTCCCTGGTTGATGAGGTATACCCCTCGCCTCCTTAGCAGTATCCCTCCACTGCCAATCTTACCCCTCCCCCTAAACAGATTTCCACGACTGCCAATCACTTTCTTACAGCACTATAAATGATCAAGTTCAGCTCATGAGTGAGAACATATGGAACTCTGTTCTTTGTTTCTGTATTAAATCACTGAAAATGACCTACCTCATAAACATCAAACGTTCTGCAATATCCTTATATATGACCTTTTTTATGACTGCATAATATTCCACTGTGTATACACCACATTTATTTTATCCATTCCAGCTTTGATAGGCAACATGGTTGGTATCATGTTATTTCCAATTGTGATTAGAACTGCAAGAAACATACTTGTGTAGGTATCTTTTCTGTAAAATGATTTGAGTTCCTCCAGGTATATTCTCTACAGGGTAATTACTGAGTCACATGGTAGATCAATATCTTGTCCCTTCAGAAACCACCACACACTTTTCCAAAGATGTTGCTCAGCCTTTCAGTCCCCATGCAGTGTAGAAGCACTTATTTTTTCCCAAATTCTTACCAGCCTCTGTTATTTTTTGTTTTATTAATGATGGCCAGTCTTAGAGGGGGTATGCGGTATTTCAAGTGGCCTCATTTGCATTTATTTGATGATGAGTGAGGCTGACCAATTTTCATGTGTCTGCTGGCTGTCCCTATCTCTTCTTATGAAAAGTGTCCAATCACGTATTTTGCACACTTTTCCAAGGGAATGTTTGTCTGATTTTTCTGAGTGTTTGAGTTTCTTGTAGATCCTAGATGTTATGCTTTTTTACAGATATATAGTTGGAGAATCGTTTCCCCTAAACTGTTGGCTTTATCCCTTCTCTTCTGGTGGTATCTTTTGTTTTGCAGAAATATATTAATTTGATGAGATCCAACTTGTCTAACTTACTTCTTACGGCATGAGTATTTAGGGTTCTGAACGGGAACTAGTTTCCGTTTCCAGTTTCCATAATGGTGACTCTTATTTTTTTCGAAGATTATTATAATTTGGTGTTTTAATTTTTTTTCTTTGTTCCGTTTAGAGTTTATGCTTATGGTGATAGGGGTCTTTTTGCAACCTTGTGCATGTGTTCAGCCTTTTCGCAGCACCAATGGAGAATATGTTCTCCATTACCCATTGATCTTGGAGGTATTTTCAAAGATGAGTTGGTTGAGAATTTGAGAATTTCATTCTCTGTCCTGATCCATTGGCCTACAGACCTATTCTTGTACCAATACCAGGCTGTATTGATTACTGAAAGCATATAGGAAAGTTGGAAATCTGGAACAGTGATTGCTCCTACTTTGTTTCTTTTGATAAGATTCTTTTGGCTATCCTTGATTGTTTATTGTTTCATATAAATTATTCTTTTTGTTGTTGTTGTTTTGGAGTTGGTGTCTCACCCTGTCACTTATACTGGAATGGAGTGACTGCTACACCCACCGGAGCCACAACCTGCTGGGCTCCGGCGATCCTTCAGCCTCAGCCTCCAATTAGCCTGATTTACAGGCATGCGCTATGACGCCTGATTGATTGTTTGATTTATTGTAGAGATGATGTCTCGCCTCCCATGCATATCTCAAAACCGCAGGCTCAGGCAGTCCACTCACCTCAGCCTCCCAAAGGCATGGGATTACAGACTGAGCCACCGAGGCCGGCTCATATGAAACCTTTATTATAATTTCCAGATTTGAGAAAAATGATGTTAACTGAATGGTTATTTCATTGAATCTGTTGATTGCCTAAAAGGATTATTTTTACGTTAAAGAAGTAAGCAAAGTTTGGAAAACAAGCATGTCAAATTGTCATTTATGACATCAGCCTCAGAACTTTGACATCATACTGGGAGGAATCTTGACTACTGAGCAATCCTTAGGCTTCAAGGTCTTGTGTACAGTGCTCTGCCAAATGCGGTAGACATGGTGGATTTCATTCCCAAGAAGTGAAGAAAACCATGTTTTCACACCTATCCAAAAACTTCTCCAGGGATAAATGACCACGCAAGAACCCACTAAACGAGGTAGTCTTTTTTTGTTTTTTGGTAAAGCAGTATTTATTGAGAGGACAGAGAAACTCCCACACTGGGAGGAGACCCTGAGGGTGTTGCCCGCTAAGTAGTCTTTTATTTTGATGGTCACCGAATCCCATTGGAGCTTGGTTATAGCAAAACCACATACTATTTGAGCACTTTCTTTAGTTTAGAAATTTTGGATGTTTTTAGTAGAGTGTAACAGCATTTGAGCCGTTTTTCTAACAGGATTTGAACATTGCTTTAGCTAAGATCATCGACAATTTTTGAGAATTTGCAATTATCTAAATTTTTATAGTAATGCAGAGCCCAAATACTTACTACTGTGTAAATCTCCATGTTATTTTGGTTTATGTATATTGGGTCCCAAATTCTCTTTATTCTGTGTGCTTGATTTTGAATGTTTAGTGATTAAATGTATCAGATGAATCAGATAGTGTGTTGCAGAGTAAAGCGTTATATCTTAGGTAAAGAAAATACTAGGTGATTCAATGGAAATACTCTTTTAAAAATATAAATTGGGTTAAAATATAAAGGTAATGTGATTTTATATTTCCTTCAAATAAATAAGGGAAACTTTTCTCTAAGGATTGCACATCTGTAACATTTAATAAAAATTAACAAGGAGAAAAAACAGAGTACACCAAGAAAATGTACACAAATTATCAGAATGGAAAAGCTGTATTAAATTATGATACTGTTTTATTTTCTAAAATTTTTAAGATTTATTATGCATTCTGCCTTCTGAATACCACTTAGGTACCCTGGGTCTCAAAGTTCAGTTATCTAAGAATGATATAGATCTGGAATCTCAACAAGTTTCTATTTAGGCAGAATAAAACATTCAGAATTTATGTGAGAAACACTGTAGTTGTCCATTTTGAAGGCAGAATTACACCATGTATTCTAACGTATTAAAAGGAAAAGAAGTTATCCTTGGAGTATTATACACTTCTTAAAAAATCAATCCCTGCATAATGAACATTCCTAGGCCCAACCCCCAAATGTAACCATTTTTAAAGTAAATAAATAAATAAATAAAAAGTAGACTAAACAAATAAATTTTATTGCACCTTTTACAGCTTTCATTTATTTATGTGTTTGTTTTAATTTTTTTTTAAATGTGGGATACAATTTAGAGTTAGATATACAAACATTGATTATGCAGGTTCCCTGGTTGATGAGTTATGCCCCTCCCTTCCTTAGCATTCTCCATCCACTGTCATTCTCACTCCTCCCTCTAAACAGTTTCCCAAGACTAGCAATCATTTCCTTACAACACTCTAAGTGATCAAGTTCAGCTCATGAGTGAGAACATATGAAACTCTCTTCTTTTTTCTGTGATAAATCACTGAAAATAGCCTACCTCATATCCATCAAACGTTCTGCAAAATCCTTATATCTTTCCTTTTTTATGGCTGCATAATATTCCACTGTGTATATACCACATTTATTTTATCCATTCCAGCTTTGATAGGCAACATGCTTGGTACAATGTTTTTTGCAATTGTGATTAGAGCCGCAAAAACCATACTTGTGCAGGTGTCATTTTGGTAAAATGATTTGAGTTCCTCCAGGTATATTCTCTACAGGGGAATTGCTGAGTCACGTGGTATGTCAATATCTTGTCCCCTTAGAAACTACTACACTGTTTCCCAAGATGTTGCTCTACTTTTCAGTCCACATGCAGTTTAGAAGCATTTATTTTTTCCCAAATCCTTACCAGCCTCTGTTATGGTTTGTTTTACTAATGATTGCCAGTCTTACAGGGAGTATGAGGTATTTCAAATTGGTCTCATTTGCATTTCTTTGATGATGAGTGAGGCTGAGCAATTTTCATGTGTCTGCTGGCTCCCCATATCACTTCTTATGAAAATTGTTCAATCACGTATTTTGCACTTTTCAAAGGGAATATTTCTCTGATATTTCTCTTTTTTTTTTTGAGTTGGCATCTCACTCTGTCGCCCAGACTGGAGAGCAGTGGCCGCTCCCTGCCACAGCAGCCTCGAGTGCTGGGCTCCGGCGATCCTTCCGCCTCAGTCTTCTGAGTAGCCAGAATTACAGGCATGCGCTACCACACCCGGCTGATTTTTTTATTTATTGTAGAGATGAGGTCTCGCCTGCCCAGGCGGGTGTCAAACCCACGGGCTCAGGCAATCCACTCACCTCAGCCTCCCAAAGGCACGGGATTACAGGCTGAGCCACCGAGCCCGGCTTGTCTGATATTTCTGAGTGTTTGAGTTTCTTGTAGATCCTAGATGTTATGCCTTTTTACGGATATATAGTTGGAGACTCGTTTTTCCAATTCTGTTGGCTGTATCACTGCTCTTCTGATGGTTTCTTTTGTTTTGCAGAAGTATATTAATTTGATGAGATCCCATTTGTCTAAATTACTTCTTATGGCATGGGTATTTTGGCTTCTGTAGAGGAATTAGTTTCCGGTTCCAGTTTCCATAATGGTGTCTTCTGTGTTTTCTAAGATTATTATGATTTGGTGTTTTACGTTTAGGTCTTTTATCCATTTAGAATTAATGTGTATCATGATAGATAGTTGTCCTGTTTCAATCTTGTGCAAGTGTTCAGCCTTTTCCCGTCACCATTTACTGAATTTGTTCTCCATTACCAAGTGGATTATGGAGGATATTTTTCCAAGATGAGTTGGTTGAGAATTTGAGGATTTCATGCTCTGTCCGGATCCATTGGCTTATGGACCTATTCTTGTACCTATACCAAGCTGTATTGATTACTGTAAACATATCAGAAAGTTTGAAGCCTGGAACTGCGATAGCTCCTACTTTGTTTCTTTAGATAAGATTCTTTTGGCTATTCATGATTGTTTATGGTTTCATATGAATTCTTTATTGTAATTTCCAGGACTGGGAAGAATGATGTTAACTTAATGGTTATTTCATTGAAACTGTAGGTTGACTAAAAGGCTAATTTTACATTAAAAGAGGTAAGTATAGTCAGGGAAACAAGCATGTCAAATTGTCATTTATGACAATAGCCTCAGAACTTTGACGTCATAATGGGAGGGACCTTGATTACTGAGCAATCCTTAGGCTTCAAGCACTTGTGTACAGTGATATGCCAAATGCAGTAGACATGGTGGATTTCATTCCCAAAAGTGAAGCGAAGTATGAGTTCACACCTATCTAAAAATTCCTCCAGGGAGAAGTGACCATTCAAGAATCCTCTAAATGAGGTACTATTTTTTTAAGCAGTCTTAATAGAGAGGTCTGAGAAACAACCAAACTGGGAGGGGACCTGAGGGGGTTGCCCATGCGGTAGTCTTTTATTATTATGGTCACAGAGTCCTGTTGGAGCTTTGTTATAGCACAACCAAATAATATTTCTTTAGTTTAGAAACTTTTGGATGCTTTTAGTATTGTGTAATATCCTTTAGGCAGTTTTTTCTACAGGAATTTACCTTTGCTTTTGCTAAGATCATAATCAATTTTCCAGAATTTTCAATTATCTAAATTTTTATACTAATGCAGAGCCCAAATACTTACTACTTTGCAAATCTCCATGCTATTTTGGATGATATATATTGGGTCCTGAATTCTCTTATTTCTGTGTGCCTCATTTTAAATGCTTGGTGATTAAAATTATCAAATTATTGGATACTTTATTGCAGGGTACAGCATTATGTCTTAGGTAGAGAAAATACTAGACGATTCAATGGAAATACTCTTTTAAAAATATAAATTGGGTTAAAATATAAAGGGAATGTGATTTTATATTTCCTTCATATATATAATAGGGAAACTTTTCTCTAAGGATTGCACATCTGTAACATTCAATCAAAATTAAGTAGCAGAAAATACAGAGTGCATCAAGAAAATGTACGCAAATTTTAAGAATGAGAAATGCTGTATTAAATTAAGATACTGTTTTATTTTCTAAAACTTTTAAGATTCATTATGCATTCTGCCTTCTGAATAGCACTTGGGTGCACTGAATCTCAATTTTCAGTTCTCTAAGAATGATATAGATCTGGAATCTCAACAAGTTTCAATTTAGGCAGAATAGAACATTCAGAATTTATGTGAGAAAAACTGTAGTTTTCAATTTTGAAGGCAGAATTATACCATGTATTCCAACGTATTCAAAGGAAAAGGAGTTATCATTGGAGTATTATACAATTCTTGAAAAATCAATCCCAGCCTAATGAACATTTCTAGGCTTAATCTTGAATTTTAACCATTTTTAAAGTAAAAAACAATAAAAAATATAATAAACACATAAAGTCAGTAGCATGTTTTACAGCTTTCATTTATTTATTTATTTATTTACTTTAATTTTTAATAAAATGTGGGGTACAATTCAGAGTTAAATATACAAACTTTGATTATGCAGTGTCCCTGGTTGATGAGGTATGCCCCTCCCTTCCTTAGCAGTATCCCTCCACTGCCAATCTCACCCCTCCCCCTAAACAATTTTTCACTACTGCCAATCACTTTCTTACAGCATTTTAAGTGATCAAGCTCAGCTCATGAGTGAGAACATATGGAACTCTCTTCTTGGTTTCTGTGATAAATATTGAAAATGACTACCTCATATCCACCAAACGTCTGCAAAATCTTCTATCTGCCCTTTTTATGGCTGTATAATATTCCTCTGTGTATATACCACATTTATTTTATCCTTTCCAGCTTTGATGGGCAATATGGTCGGTACTGTTAGAGACCAGCTCCAACACGAGGGTTAGGGCCTGAGGCTAGAGAATCAGACACAGCGAAGAAAGAAAATGCAAGTCAACTTTCTGGGTTGAATTCAGGACTCTTCCAAAGTTTATTAAATTTTCACATGCTTATATAGGGCATTTTCAACCCTTTAACCCCCTCACATATGTGCCCACAAATGTTTACATTATGTTTTCTTTTACAATCAAACGTTTTACAATGATCTATTTTTTCCTCCTCATTCCTTTTTATTTCCATTACGTAAATCAGTAGACAGGAACGAAAATAACTTCTGCTAAAAGTTGTTGACTGTAACCTTTTAACCCTCACCCTTTCTATAACATATTTCTAACTAAATTCTTATATGTAACTTAGCAGCAATATATTGGCGATTACAACTAATTTTATTATTTTTTAATTATTTCCTATAAACTTTCCTATTATGTATCTATCTTTATTCTTATTTTGCTTATATGAATCATAATATAAAAATACTTCACTACTCTTATATTCTATATTTATTTTCTATTTAATTATATTTTATTTAATTATTTTTAACCATTATCTTACTTTTATCTATATAATTATTTTATGTTTTTTCTACTATTATATTTAATGATTTTTATCATCATTTTTATTTATATAAT
>NW_007218782.1:0-6716 GCF_000164805.1 Carlito syrichta | reverse complement strand
CAATTTTCATGTGTCTGCTGGCTGTCCTATCTCTTCTTATGAAAAGTGTCCAATCACGTATTTTGCACACTTTTCCAAGGGAATGTTTGTCTGATTTTTCTGAGTGTTTGAGTTTCTTGTAGATCCTAGATGTTATGCTTTTTTACAGATATATAGTTGGAGAATCGTTTCCCCTAAACTGTTGGCTTTATCCCTTCTCTTCTGGTGGTATCTTTTGTTTTGCAGAAATATATTAATTTGATGAGATCCAACTTGTCTAACTTACTTCTTACGGCATGAGTATTTAGGGTTCTGAACGGGAACTAGTTTCCGTTTCCAGTTTCCATAATGGTGACTCCTATTTTTTTCGAAGATTATTATAATTTGGTGTTTTAAGTTTAGGCCTTTGTTCCGTTTAGAGTTTATGCTTATGGTGATAGGGGTCTTTTTGCAACCTTGTGCATGTGTTCAGCCTTTTCGCAGCACCAATGGAGAATATGTTCTCCATTACCCATTGATCTTGGAGGTATTTTCAAAGATGAGTTGGTTGAGAATTTGAGAATTTCATTCTCTGTCCTGATCCATTGGCCTACTGACCTATTCTTGTACCAATACCAGGCTGTATTGATTACTGTAAGCATATAGGAAAGTTGGAAATCTGGACAGTGATTGCTCCTACTTTGTTTCTTTTGATAAGATTCTTTTGGCTATCCTTGATTGTTTATTGTTTCATATAAATTATTCTTTTTGTTGTTGTTGTTTTGGAGTTGGTGTCTCACCCTGTCACTTATACTGGAATGGAGTGGCTGCTACACCCACCGCAGCCACAACCTGCTGGGCTCCGGCGATCCTTCAGCCTCAGCCTCCAATTAGCCTGATTTACAGGCATGCGCTATGACGCCCGATTGATTGATTTATTGTAGAGATGATGTCTCGCCTCCCATGCATATCTCAAAACCGCAGGCTCAGGCAGTCCACTCACCTCAGCCTCCCAAAGGCGTGGGATTACAGACT
Organism: Carlito syrichta; assembly: GCF_000164805.1. Lineage (NCBI taxonomy): Eukaryota > Metazoa > Chordata > Mammalia > Primates > Tarsiidae > Carlito > Carlito syrichta. The sequence goes on along the minus strand of NW_007218782.1, from coordinate 5,723 downwards.
GAGCCACCGAGGCCGGCTCATATGAAACCTTTATTATAATTTCCAGGTTTGAGAAAAATGATGTTAACTGAACGGTTATTTCATTGAATCTGTTGATTGCCTAAAAAGATAATTTTTACTTTAAAGAAGTAAGCAAAGTTTGGAAAACAAGCATGTCAAATTGTCATTTATGACATCAGCCTCAGAACTTTGACATCATACTGGGAGGGATCTTGACTACTGAGCAATCCTTAGGCTTCAAGGTCTTGTGTACAGTGCTCTGCCAAATGCGGTAGACATGGTGGATTTCATTCCCAAGAAGTGAAGAAAACCATGTTTTCACACCTATCCAAAAACTTCTCCAGGGATAAATGACCACGCAAGAACCCACTAAACGAGGTAGTCTTTTTTTGTTTTTTGGTAAAGCAGTATTTATTGAGAGGACAGAGAAACTCCCACACTGGGAGGAGACCCTGAGGGTGTTGCCCGCTAAGTAGTCTTTTATTTTGATGGTCACCGAATCCCATTGGAGCTTGGTTATAGCAAAACCACATACTATTTGAGCACTTTCTTTAGTTTAGAAATTTTGGATGTTTTTAGTAGAGTGTAACAGCATTTGAGCCGTTTTTCTAACAGGATTTGAACATTGCTTTAGCTAAGATCATCGACAATTTTTGAGAATTTGCAATTATCTAAATTTTTATAGTAATGCAGAGCCCAAATACTTACTACTGTGTAAATCTCCATGTTATTTTGGTTTATGTATATTGGGTCCCAAATTCTCTTTATTCTGTGTGCTTGATTTTGAATGTTTAGTGATTAAATGTATCAGATGAATCAGATAGTGTGTTGCAGAGTAAAGCGTTATATCTTAGGTAAAGAAAATACTAGGTGATTCAATGGAAATACTCTTTTAAAAATATAAATTGGGTTAAAATATAAAGGTAATGTGATTTTATATTTCCTTCAAATAAATAAGGGAAACTTTTCTCTAAGGATTGCACATCTGTAACATTTAATAAAAATTAACAAGGAGAAAAAACAGAGTACACCAAGAAAATGTACACAAATTATCAGAATGGAAAAGCTGTATTAAATTATGATACTGTTTTATTTTCTAAAATTTTTAAGATTTATTATGCATTCTGCCTTCTGAATACCACTTAGGTACCCTGGGTCTCAAAGTTCAGTTATCTAAGAATGATATAGATCTGGAATCTCAACAAGTTTCTATTTAGGCAGAATAAAACATTCAGAATTTATGTGAGAAACACTGTAGTTGTCCATTTTGAAGGCAGAATTACACCATGTATTCTAACGTATTAAAAGGAAAAGAAGTTATCCTTGGAGTATTATACACTTCTTAAAAAATCAATCCCTGCATAATGAACATTCCTAGGCCCAACCCCCAAATGTAACCATTTTTAAAGTAAATAAATAAATAAATAAAAAGTAGACTAAACAAATAAATTTTATTGCACCTTTTACAGCTTTCATTTATTTATGTGTTTGTTTTAATTTTTTTTTAAATGTGGGATACAATTTAGAGTTAGATATACAAACATTGATTATGCAGGTTCCCTGGTTGATGAGTTATGCCCCTCCCTTCCTTAGCATTCTCCATCCACTGTCATTCTCACTCCTCCCTCTAAACAGTTTCCCAAGACTAGCAATCATTTCCTTACAACACTCTAAGTGATCAAGTTCAGCTCATGAGTGAGAACATATGAAACTCTCTTCTTTTTTCTGTGATAAATCACTGAAAATAGCCTACCTCATATCCATCAAACGTTCTGCAAAATCCTTATATCTGTCCTTTTTTATGGCTGCATAATATTCCACTGTGTATATACCACATTTATTTTATCCATTCCAGCTTTGATAGGCAACATGCTTGGTACAATGTTTTTTGCAATTGTGATTAGAGCCGCAAAAACCATACTTGTGCAGGTGTCATTTTGGTAAAATGATTGAGTTCCTCCAGGTATATTCTCTACAGAGGAATGCTGAGTCACGTGGTATGTCAATATCTTGTCCCCTTTAGAAACTACTACACTGTTTCCCAAGATGTTGCTCTGCTTTTCAGTCCACATGCAGTTTAGAAGCATTTATTTTTTCCCAAATCCTTACCAGCCTCTGTTATGGTTTGTTTTACTAATGATTGCCAGTCTTACAGGGAGTATGAGGTATTTCAAATTGGTCTCATTTGCATTTCCCTGATGATGAGTGAGGCTGAGCAATTTTCATGTGTCTGCTGGCTCCCCATATCACTTCTTATGAAAATTGTTCAATCACGTATTTTGCACTTTTCAAAGGGAATATTTCTCTGATATTTCTCTTTTTTTTTTGAGTTGGCGTCTCACTCTGTCACCCAGACTGGAGAGCAGTGGCCGCTCCCTGCCACAGCAGCCTCGAGTGCTGGGCTCCGGTGATCCTTCCGCCTCAGTCTTCTGAGTAGCCGGAATTACAGACATGCGCTACCACACCCGGCTGATTTTTTTATTTATTGTAGAGATGAGGTCTCCCCTGCCCAGGCGGGTCTCAAACCCACGGGCTCAGGCAATCCACTCACCTCAGCCTCCCAAAGGCACGGGATTACAGGCTGAGCCACCGAGCCCGGCTTGTCTGATATTTCTGAGTGTTTGAGTTTCTTGTAGATCCTAGATGTTATGCCTTTTTATGGATATATAGTTGGAGACTCGTTTTTCCATTTCTGTTGGCTGTATCACTGCTCTTCTGATGGTTTCTTTTGTTTTGCAGAAGTATATTAATTTGATGAGATCCCATTTGTCTAAATTACTTCTTATGGCATGGGTATTTTGGCTTCTGTAGAGGAATTAGTTTCCGGTTCCAGTTTCCATAATGGTGTCTTCTGTGTTTTCTAAGATTATTATGATTTGGTGTTTTACGTTTAGGTCTTTTATCCATTTAGAATTAATGTGTATCATGATAGATAGTTGTCCTGTTTCAATCTTGTGCAAGTGTTCAGCCTTTTCCCGTCACCATTTACTGAATTTGTTCTCCATTACCAAGTGGATTATGGAGGATATTTTTCCAAGATGAGTTGGTTGAGAATTTGAGGATTTCATGCTCTGTCCGGATCCATTGGCTTATGGACCTATTCTTGTACCTATACCAAGCTGTATTGATTACTGTAAACATATCAGAAAGTTTGAAGCCTGGAACTGCGATAGCTCCTACTTTGTTTCTTTAGATAAGATTCTTTTGGCTATTCATGATTGTTTATGGTTTCATATGAATTCTTTATTGTAATTTCCAGGACTGGGAAGAATGATGTTAACTTAATGGTTATTTCATTGAAACTGTAGGTTGACTAAAAGGCTAATTTTACATTAAAAGAGGTAAGTATAGTCAGGGAAACAAGCATGTCAAATTGTCATTTATGACAATAGCCTCAGAACTTTGACGTCATAATGGGAGGGACCTTGATTACTGAGCAATCCTTAGGCTTCAAGCACTTGTGTACAGTGATATGCCAAATGCAGTAGACATGGTGGATTTCATTCCCAAAAGTGAAGCGAAGTATGAGTTCACACCTATCTAAAAATTCCTCCAGGGAGAAGTGACCATTCAAGAATCCTCTAAATGAGGTACTATTTTTTTAAGCAGTCTTAATAGAGAGGTCTGAGAAACAACCAAACTGGGAGGGGACCTGAGGGGGTTGCCCATGCGGTAGTCTTTTATTATTATGGTCACAGAGTCCTGTTGGAGCTTTGTTATAGCACAACCAAATAATATTTCTTTAGTTTAGAAACTTTTGGATGCTTTTAGTATTGTGTAATATCCTTTAGGCAGTTTTTTCTACAGGAATTTACCTTTGCTTTTGCTAAGATCATAATCAATTTTCCAGAATTTTCAATTATCTAAATTTTTATACTAATGCAGAGCCCAAATACTTACTACTTTGCAAATCTCCATGCTATTTTGGATGATATATATTGGGTCCTGAATTCTCTTATTTCTGTGTGCCTCATTTTAAATGCTTGGTGATTAAAATTATCAAATTATTGGATACTTTATTGCAGGGTACAGCATTATGTCTTAGGTAGAGAAAATACTAGACGATTCAATGGAAATACTCTTTTAAAAATATAAATTGGGTTAAAATATAAAGGGAATGTGATTTTATATTTCCTTCATATATATAATAGGGAAACTTTTCTCTAAGGATTGCACATCTGTAACATTCAATCAAAATTAAGTAGCAGAAAATACAGAGTGCATCAAGAAAATGTACGCAAATTTTAAGAATGAGAAATGCTGTATTAAATTAAGATACTGTTTTATTTTCTAAAACTTTTAAGATTCATTATGCATTCTGCCTTCTGAATAGCACTTGGGTGCACTGAATCTCAATTTTCAGTTCTCTAAGAATGATATAGATCTGGAATCTCAACAAGTTTCAATTTAGGCAGAATAGAACATTCAGAATTTATGTGAGAAAAACTGTAGTTTTCAATTTTGAAGGCAGAATTATACCATGTATTCCAACGTATTCAAAGGAAAAGGAGTTATCATTGGAGTATTATACAATTCTTGAAAAATCAATCCCAGCCTAATGAACATTTCTAGGCTTAATCTTGAATTTTAACCATTTTTAAAGTAAAAAACAATAAAAAATATAATAAACACATAAAGTCAGTAGCATGTTTTACAGCTTTCATTTATTTATTTATTTATTTACTTTAATTTTTAATAAAATGTGGGGTACAATTCAGAGTTAAATATACAAACTTTGATTATGCAGTGTCCCTGGTTGATGAGGTATGCCCCTCCCTTCCTTAGCAGTATCCCTCCACTGCCAATCTCACCCCTCCCCCTAAACAATTTTTCACTACTGCCAATCACTTTCTTACAGCATTTTAAGTGATCAAGCTCAGCTCATGAGTGAGAACATATGGAACTCTCTTCTTTGTTTCTGTGATAAATATTGAAAATGACCTACCTCATATCCACCAAACGTTCTGCAAAATCCTTCTATCTGCCCTTTTTATGGCTGTATAATATTCCTCTGTGTATATACCACATTTATTTTATCCTTTCCAGCTTTGATGGGCAATATGGTCGGTACTGTTAGAGACCAGCTCCAACACGAGGGTTAGGGCCTGAGGCTAGAGAATCAGGCACAGCGAAGAAAGAAGATGCAAGTCAACTTTCTGGGTTGAATTCAGGACTCTTCCAAAGTTTATTAAATTTTCACATGCTTATATAGGGCATTTTCAACCCTTTAACCCCCTCACATATGTGCCCACAAATGTTTACATTATGTTTTCTTTTACAATCAAACGTTTTACAATGATCTATTTTTTCCTCCTCATTCCTTTTTATTTCCATTATGTAAATCAGTAGACAGGAACGAAAATAACTTCTGCTAAAAGTTGTTGACTGTAACCTTTTAACCCTCACCCTTTCTATAACATATTTCTAACTAAATTCTTATATGTAACTTAGCAGCAATATATTGGCGATTACAACTAATTTTATTATTTTTTAATTATTTCCTATAAACTTTCCTATTATGTATCTATCTTTATTCTTATTTTGCTTATATGAATCATAATATAAAAATACTTCACTACTCTTATATTCTATATTTATTTTCTATTTAATTATATTTTATTTAATTATTTTTAACCATTATCTTACTTTTATCTATATAATTATTTTATGTTTTTTCTACTATTATATTTAATGATTTTTATCATCATTTTTATTTATATAAT
>NW_007218781.1:0-6719 GCF_000164805.1 Carlito syrichta | reverse complement strand
CAATTTTCATGTGTCTGCTGGCTGTCCTATCTCTTCTTATGAAAAGTGTCCAATCACGTATTTTGCACACTTTTCCAAGGGAATGTTTGTCTGATTTTTCTGAGTGTTTGAGTTTCTTGTAGATCCTAGATGTTATGCTTTTTTACAGATATATAGTTGGAGAATCGTTTCCCCTAAACTGTTGGCTTTATCCCTTCTCTTCTGGTGGTATCTTTTGTTTTGCAGAAATATATTAATTTGATGAGATCCAACTTGTCTAACTTACTTCTTACGGCATGAGTATTTAGGGTTCTGAACGGGAACTAGTTTCCGTTTCCAGTTTCCATAATGGTGACTCCTATTTTTTTCGAAGATTATTATAATTTGGTGTTTTAAGTTTAGGCCTTTGTTCCGTTTAGAGTTTATGCTTATGGTGATAGGGGTCTTTTTGCAACCTTGTGCATGTGTTCAGCCTTTTCGCAGCACCAATGGAGAATATGTTCTCCATTACCCATTGATCTTGGAGGTATTTTCAAAGATGAGTTGGTTGAGAATTTGAGAATTTCATTCTCTGTCCTGATCCATTGGCCTACTGACCTATTCTTGTACCAATACCAGGCTGTATTGATTACTGTAAGCATATAGGAAAGTTGGAAATCTGGAACAGTGATTGCTCCTACTTTGTTTCTTTTGATAAGATTCTTTTGGCTATCCTTGATTGTTTATTGTTTCATATAAATTATTCTTTTTGTTGTTGTTGTTTTGGAGTTGGTGTCTCACCCTGTCACTTATACTGGAATGGAGTGGCTGCTACACCCACCGCAGCCACAACCTGCTGGGCTCCGGCGATCCTTCAGCCTCAGCCTCCAATTAGCCTGATTTACAGGCATGCGCTATGACGCCCGATTGATTGATTTATTGTAGAGATGATGTCTCGCCTCCCATGCATATCTCAAAACCGCAGGCTCAGGCAGTCCACTCACCTCAGCCTCCCAAAGGCGTGGGATTACAGACTGAGCCACCGAGGCCGGCTCATATGAAACCTTTATTATAATTTCCAGGTTTGAGAAAAATGATGTTAACTGAACGGTTATTTCATTGAATCTGTTGATTGCCTAAAAGGATAATTTTTACGTTAAAGAAGTAAGCAAAGTTTGGAAAACAAGCATGTCAAATTGTCATTTATGACATCAGCCTCAGAACTTTGACATCATACTGGGAGGGATCTTGACTACTGAGCAATCCTTAGGTTTCAAGGTCTTGTGTACAGTGCTCTGCCAAATGCGGTAGACATGGTGGATTTCATTCCCAAGAAGTGAAGAAAACCATGTTTTCACACCTATCCAAAAACTTCTCCAGGGATAAATGACCACGCAAGACTCACTAAAAGAGGTAGTCTTTTTTTGTTTTTTGGTAAAGCAGTATTTATTGAGAGGACAGAGAAACTCCCACACTGTGAGAAGACCCTGAGGGTGTTGCCCGCTAAGTAGTCTTTTATTTTGATGGTCACCGAATCCCATTGGAGCTTGGTTATAGCAAAACCACATACTATTTGAGCACTTTCTTTAGTTTAGAAATTTTGGATGTTTTTAGTAGAGTGTAACAGCATTTGAGCCGTTTTTCTAACAGGATTTGAACATTGCTTTAGCTAAGATCATCGACAATTTTTGAGAATTTGCAATTATCTAAATTTTTATAGTAATGCAGAGCCCAAATACTTACTACTGTGTAAATCTCCATGTTATTTTGGTTTATGTATATTGGGTCCCAAATTCTCTTTATTCTGTGTGCTTGATTTTGAATGTTTAGTGATTAAATGTATCAGATGAATCAGATAGTGTGTTGCAGAGTAAAGCGTTATATCTTAGGTAAAGAAAATACTAGGTGATTCAATGGAAATACTCTTTTAAAAATATAAATTGGGTTAAAATATAAAGGTAATGTGATTTTATATTTCCTTCAAATAAATAAGGGAAACTTTTCTCTAAGGATTGCACATCTGTAACATTTAATAAAAATTAACAAGGAGAAAAAACAGAGTACACCAAGAAAATGTACACAAATTATCAGAATGGAAAAGCTGTATTAAATTATGATACTGTTTTATTTTCTAAAATTTTTAAGATTTATTATGCATTCTGCCTTCTGAATACCACTTAGGTACCCTGGGTCTCAAAGTTCAGTTATCTAAGAATGATATAGATCTGGAATCTCAACAAGTTTCTATTTAGGCAGAATAAAACATTCAGAATTTATGTGAGAAACACTGTAGTTGTCCATTTTGAAGGCAGAATTACACCATGTATTCTAACGTATTAAAAGGAAAAGAAGTTATCCTTGGAGTATTATACACTTCTTAAAAAATCAATCCCTGCATAATGAACATTCCTAGGCCCAACCCCCAAATGTAACCATTTTTAAAGTAAATAAATAAATAAATAAAAAGTAGACTAAACAAATAAATTTTATTGCACCTTTTACAGCTTTCATTTATTTATGTGTTTGTTTTAATTTTTTTTTAAATGTGGGATACAATTTAGAGTTAGATATACAAACATTGATTATGCAGGTTCCCTGGTTGATGAGTTATGCCCCTCCCTTCCTTAGCATTCTCCATCCACTGTCATTCTCACTCCTCCCTCTAAACAGTTTCCCAAGACTAGCAATCATTTCCTTACAACACTCTAAGTGATCAAGTTCAGCTCATGAGTGAGAACATATGAAACTCTCTTCTTTTTTCTGTGATAAATCACTGAAAATAGCCTACCTCATATCCATCAAACGTTCTGCAAAATCCTTATATCTGTCCTTTTTTATGGCTGCATAATATTCCACTGTGTATATACCACATTTATTTTATCCATTCCAGCTTTGATAGGCAACATGCTTGGTACAATGTTTTTTGCAATTGTGATTAGAGCCGCAAAAACCATACTTGTGCAGGTGTCATTTTGGTAAAATGATTTGAGTTCCTCCAGGTATATTCTCTACAGGGGAATTGCTGAGTCACGTGGTATGTCAATATCTTGTCCCCTTAGAAACTACTACACTGTTTCCCAAGATGTTGCTCTACTTTTCAGTCACATGCAGTTTAGAAGCATTTATTTTTTCCCAAATCCTTACCAGCCTCTGTTATGGTTTGTTTTACTAATGATTGCCAGTCTTACAGGGAGTATGAGGTATTTCAAATTGGTCTCATTTGCATTTCCCTGATGATGAGTGAGGCTGAGCAATTTTCATGTGTCTGCTGGCTCCCCATATCACTTCTTATGAAAATTGTTCAATCACGTATTTTGCACTTTTCAAAGGGAATATTTCTCTGATATTTCTCTTTTTTTTTTTTTGATTTGGCGTCTCACTCTGTCGCCCAGACTGGAGAGCAGTGGCCGCTCCCTGCCACAGCAGCCTCGAGTGCTGGGCTCCGGTGATCCTTCCGCCTCAGTCTTCTGAGTAGCCGGAATTACAGACATGCGCTACCACACCCGGCTGATTTTTTTATTTATTGTAGAGATGAGGTCTCCCCTGCCCAGGCGGGTCTCAAACCCACGGGCTCAGGCAATCCACTCACCTCAGCCTCCCAAAGGCACGGGATTACAGGCTGAGCCACCGAGCCCGGCTTGTCTGATATTTCTGAGTGTTTGAGTTTCTTGTAGATCCTAGATGTTATGCCTTTTTACGGATATATAGTTGGAGACTCGTTTTTCCATTTCTGTTGGCTGTATCACTGCTTTTCTGATGGTTTCTTTTGTTTTGCAGAAGTATATTGATTTGATGAGATCCCATTTGTCTAAATTACTTCTTATGGCATGGGTATTTTGGCTTCTGTAGAGGAATTAGTTTCCGGTTCCAGTTTCCATAATGGTGTCTTCTGTGTTTTCTAAGATTATTATGATTTGGTGTTTTACGTTTAGGTCTTTTATCCATTTAGAATTAATGTGTATCATGATAGATAGTTGTCCTGTTTCAATCTTGTGCAAGTGTTCAGCCTTTTCCCGTCACCATTTACTGAATTTGTTCTCCATTACCAAGTGGATTATGGAGGATATTTTTCCAAGATGAGTTGGTTGAGAATTTGAGGATTTCATGCTCTGTCCGGATCCATTGGCTTATGGACCTATTCTTGTACCTATACCAAGCTGTATTGATTACTGTAAACATATCAGAAAGTTTGAAGCCTGGAACTGCGATAGCTCCTACTTTGTTTCTTTAGATAAGATTCTTTTGGCTATTCATGATTGTTTATGGTTTCATATGAATTCTTTATTGTAATTTCCAGGACTGGGAAGAATGATGTTAACTTAATGGTTATTTCATTGAAACTGTAGGTTGACTAAAAGGCTAATTTTACATTAAAAGAGGTAAGTATAGTCAGGGAAACAAGCATGTCAAATTGTCATTTATGACAATAGCCTCAGAACTTTGACGTCATAATGGGAGGGACCTTGATTACTGAGCAATCCTTAGGCTTCAAGCACTTGTGTACAGTGATATGCCAAATGCAGTAGACATGGTGGATTTCATTCCCAAAAGTGAAGCGAAGTATGAGTTCACACCTATCTAAAAATTCCTCCAGGGAGAAGTGACCATTCAAGAATCCTCTAAATGAGGTACTATTTTTTTAAGCAGTCTTAATAGAGAGGTCTGAGAAACAACCAAACTGGGAGGGGACCTGAGGGGGTTGCCCATGCGGTAGTCTTTTATTATTATGGTCACAGAGTCCTGTTGGAGCTTTGTTATAGCACAACCAAATAATATTTCTTTAGTTTAGAAACTTTTGGATGCTTTTAGTATTGTGTAATATCCTTTAGGCAGTTTTTTCTACAGGAATTTACCTTTGCTTTTGCTAAGATCATAATCAATTTTCCAGAATTTTCAATTATCTAAATTTTTATACTAATGCAGAGCCCAAATACTTACTACTTTGCAAATCTCCATGCTATTTTGGATGATATATATTGGGTCCTGAATTCTCTTATTTCTGTGTGCCTCATTTTAAATGCTTGGTGATTAAAATTATCAAATTATTGGATACTTTATTGCAGGGTACAGCATTATGTCTTAGGTAGAGAAAATACTAGACGATTCAATGGAAATACTCTTTTAAAAATATAAATTGGGTTAAAATATAAAGGGAATGTGATTTTATATTTCCTTCATATATATAATAGGGAAACTTTTCTCTAAGGATTGCACATCTGTAACATTCAATCAAAATTAAGTAGCAGAAAATACAGAGTGCATCAAGAAAATGTACGCAAATTTTAAGAATGAGAAATGCTGTATTAAATTAAGATACTGTTTTATTTTCTAAAACTTTTAAGATTCATTATGCATTCTGCCTTCTGAATAGCACTTGGGTGCACTGAATCTCAATTTTCAGTTCTCTAAGAATGATATAGATCTGGAATCTCAACAAGTTTCAATTTAGGCAGAATAGAACATTCAGAATTTATGTGAGAAAAACTGTAGTTTTCAATTTTGAAGGCAGAATTATACCATGTATTCCAACGTATTCAAAGGAAAAGGAGTTATCATTGGAGTATTATACAATTCTTGAAAAATCAATCCCAGCCTAATGAACATTTCTAGGCTTAATCTTGAATTTTAACCATTTTTAAAGTAAAAAACAATAAAAAATATAATAAACACATAAAGTCAGTAGCATGTTTTACAGCTTTCATTTATTTATTTATTTATTTACTTTAATTTTTAATAAAATGTGGGGTACAATTCAGAGTTAAATATACAAACTTTGATTATGCAGTGTCCCTGGTTGATGAGGTATGCCCCTCCCTTCCTTAGCAGTATCCCTCCACTGCCAATCTCACCCCTCCCCCTAAACAATTTTTCACTACTGCCAATCACTTTCTTACAGCACTTTAAGTGATCAAGCTCAGCTCATGAGTGAGAACATATGGAACTCTCTTCTTTGTTTCTGTGATAAATATTGAAAATGACCTACCTCATATCCACCAAACGTTCTGCAAAATCCTTCTATCTGCCCTTTTTATGGCTGTATAATATTCCTCTGTGTATATACCACATTTATTTTATCCTTTCCAGCTTTGATGGGCAATATGGTCGGGACTGTTAGAGACCAGCTCCAACACGAGGGTTAGGGCCTGAGGCTAGAGAATCAGGCACAGCGAAGAAAGAAGATGCAAGTCAACTTTCTGGGTTGAATTCAGGACTCTTCCAAAGTTTATTAAATTTTCACATGCTTATATAGGGCATTTTCAACCCTTTAACCCCCTCACATATGTGCCCACAAATGTTTACATTATGTTTTCTTTTACAATCAAACGTTTTACAATGATCTATTTTTTCCTCCTCATTCCTTTTTATTTCCATTATGTAAATCAGTAGACAGGAACGAAAATAACTTCTGCTAAAAGTTGTTGACTGTAACCTTTTAACCCTCACCCTTTCTATAACATATTTCTAACTAAATTCTTATATGTAACTTAGCAGCAATATATTGGCGATTACAACTAATTTTATTATTTTTTAATTATTTCCTATAAACTTTCCTATTATGTATCTATCTTTATTCTTATTTTGCTTATATGAATCATAATATAAAAATACTTCACTACTCTTATATTCTATATTTATTTTCTATTTAATTATATTTTATTTAATTATTTTTAACCATTATCTTACTTTTATCTATATAATTATTTTATGTTTTTTCTACTATTATATTTAATGATTTTTATCATCATTTTTATTTATATAAT
>NW_007218780.1:0-746 GCF_000164805.1 Carlito syrichta | reverse complement strand
CTTCATGTTGATGAAGGAACTCAGAAATCTTTCGACAGGAGAGAAAAAAGGAAGAAAGAAAAAATTCACCCCTTCGCCCCCTCGGCAATACCCACCACTATCTCGACATTTATCTTTTCCACCTTCTAGCCAAAGATTGGAGCATCGCCACTAGAGGGCAGCATGAATTTAGAAAAGTAGCAGCTTCTTTTAAAAAAAAAAAAAAAAAACTATTCAGGGAGGGCCATTAAAACCACACTGTGCTTTTGGTCACCAATTATAGGTTCTTTAGTGATCAATATGTCACGTTTGCTCAATCTGTGCTGAAGGCTTTCTGGGAATAGGGTTAACAGACACCCTTCCTTTTCTGGATTCTTCTTGCCTCAATTTCAGGGACTGATTTTCTTTACCATCAAATGCTCTAATTAAACTTCCAGATTCGGGGGTTGGAGATTTTTATATATCACCTGCATAAATGTAAAGAAGCATTCAAACTAATAAAGATAAATTCCCCCCCATTTCTTAAAGAAAATATATCATTTTTACCGTGGGAGTCTAAAAGGAAATATATCATCCAATGGCATGGAGGTGCCATCTTTTGATAGCTAATAATAATAATAAAATAAAAATGAGATCAATACACACAAATCACAGCTACCTCCTTTTAAGGCCCTATCTATTTAAAATCAACCCAATAATTGTGTTCCCTCTCAGATACTTGGTCCAGAGTCATCAGAAAAAGAGTAGCAGAAACTACTCAAATAAAA
>NW_007218779.1:0-4623 GCF_000164805.1 Carlito syrichta | reverse complement strand
TTAAAAAAATGAGGAGGGACAAGAGGAAAATAGGAAGGAACTGATTACAGAAATAACAGCAGTAAAGAATACTGTGATGGAAAATAAATAACAAACTAATTAGCATGGAAAACAGAGTTCGAAGACCAAAACACAGAACTAACCCAAACTGTCAAAAACATAGAAAAGAAGCTCAAAAATCAAAACAAAACCTTCAGGTGATGAATGATTACTTCAAGAGACCCAATCTAAGAGTAAATGGCCTTCCTGAGGCAAAGAGAGAGTTAGAGGTCACATTGGAACAAACATTCCTTGAAATCAACCAAGAAAATTTCCCTCATCTCATCACTGATGCAAAAATTCAAGCACAAGAAATTCAGAGAACCCCTGCAATACAACAAATGAGAAGACCAACTCCCAGATACATAATAATTCGCCTAAAGAAAGTAGCTATAAAAGAAAAAATCCTAAAGGAAGCAAGAGAAAAAGGGCAGACTACCTACCAGGGAAGACCAATTAGAATAGCAGCAGATTTATCCACAGAAACCCTTCAAGCTAGTAGAGCCTGGAGCCCTATCTTCAAAGTTCTAAAAGATAAACAATTTCAACCAAGAATAACCTACCCAGCCAAACTAATCTTCATTAGTGAGGGAGAATTAAAATCTTTCCCAGATATCCAAACCCTAAAAACTTATGTTGCCACCACACCACCTCTAAAAGAAACACTTAAGAAAGTACTGAACACAGAAGAAAAGGAAAAACAATAACATTCTTCACAAGAGTACAGGCAAAAGATTAAAAACACAAATGAGCCAACTCCAAAACACTAAGAAAGACAACAAACAAACAGGAACAACAACTCTGTAAGAACTTTATGACAATGATCAACTCTTGCATTTCAATGATTAGCCTAAATATGAATGGACTAAATGCACCACTGAAAAGACATAGAATGGTAAAATGAATAAAATATCATCAGGCAACAATCTGTTGCATTCAAGAGACTCACCTCACTAGAAAGGACACCCACAGACTCAAAGTAAGAGGATGGGAAACAAACTTTCAAGCATATGGAATACAAAAGAAAGGAGGAGTAGCAATCTTAATATCAGACAAAATAACCTTCAAGGTATTAAAAATCACAAAAGATACAGAAGGACACTACATAATGATAAAAGGTTCAATCCATCAACAAGAAATATCTATCCTAAACATATATGCACCCAACATAGGTGCACCAACTTTCATAAAGCAACTTCTAGGAAAACTAAAGAAAGAGATTGACTCTAACACCATCATAACGGGGGACTTTAATACACTTTTCACAACCTTAGACAGATCATCAGGACAAAAAATGAGCAAGAAGATCTGGAACCTCAATGCGAATTTGGACCAAATGGACTTAATTGATACATACAGAACACTCCATCCAAAGAACAGAGAATACACATTCTACTCATCATTGCATGGAACGTATTCTACGATCGATCACATAAATGGCCATAAATCAAGCATAAGCAAATTTAAAAGTAACAAAATTCTACCAGGCATCTTCTCGGACCACAGTGGAATAAAAATAAAAAGTGACAACAACAAGGTCCCCCCAAAACCCACAAAGACATGGACACTAAACAGCATGAAGCTAGACAACTTCTGGGTCAATGATGCAATCAAAACAGAGATCAAAAGATACCTGGAAACAAATGAAAATGAAGAAACCTCTTACCAAAATCTCTGTGACACCTTAAAAGCTGTAGTAAGAGAGGAATTTATATACCTACAAACAAACATGATGAAAATGGAAGAAGCACAAATTAACAGCCTAACAAACCACCTAAGGAAGCTTGAAAAGCAAGACCACAAAATCCCTAACTTCAGCAGAAGAATCCAGATCACCAAAATAAAAGCCCAAATCCAAGACATAGAAGACAAAAAGATAATACAAAAAAAATCAATGAAACAAAATGCTGGTTCTTCAAAAGGATAAACCAGATCAATGGTACCCTAGCGAGACTGACCAAGAAAAAACGAGAAGAAAACCAAATAAACACAATCAGAAACACCAAAGATGAAGTCACATCTGACCCTGAAGAAACACAAAAGATCACTGGAGACTACTACGTACACTTGTATGGAAACAAACTTGAAAACCTTAAGCAAATGGAGGACTTTCTGACCTCACACAACCTACAAAGATTGAAACAAGACGAAATTGAGACGTTAAATAGACCAATAACAATCAAGTAAATGGACTACATAGTAAGAAAACTACCCAAAAAAAAAAGCCCTGGTCCAGATGGTTTCCAGCAGAATTCTATAAGACATTTAAGCAGGAGCTGATAGTAATCCTACTGAAGGTATTCCAGGCAACTGAAAAAGATGGAACCTCCTCAAATCATTTTTAGAAGCCAACATCACATTGATACCCAAGTCAGGTAAAGATCCAACAAAGAAAAGGAACTACAGGTCAATATCTTTGATGAACATAGATGCTAAAATCCTCAACAAGATCCTAGCAAACTGGATTCAACAATACATCTCAAAAATCATCCATCATGATCAAGTAGGCTTCATTCCTGGGATGCAATGCTGGTTCAACATTCGTAAAACCATAAATGTAATTAAATACATCAATAGAGGTCAAAACAAAAACCACATGATTATATCATTAGATGCAGAAAATGCTTTTGATAAAATCCAGCACCCCTTCTTGATAAAAATCCTCAAACATCTAGGCATACGGGGAACATACATCAAAATAGTAAAAGCCATCTACGAGAAACCCACAGCCAGCATACTCTTAAATGGACAAAAATTGAAACCATTTCCCCTGAAAACTGGAACAAGACAAGGATGCCCATTCTCACCCTGCCTGTTCAACATAGTATTGGAAGTCCTGGCTTCAGCAATAAGAGAAGAGAAGGCAATCAGGGGTATCTGAATAGGAAAAGAGGATGTCAATTATCTCTCTTTGCCGATGATATGATTTTGTATCTTGAAAACCTAAGAGAATCTGTCAAAAACCTCCTTACACTGATAAAGGCCTTTGGCAAAGTCTCAGGATACAAAATAAACGTGCAAAAGACAATCGCATTTCTTTACACCAATAATAAATAAACAGAATCTCAAATAGAAAGCACAATTCCATTCACAATAGTCACCAAAAAAATGAAATACCTTGGCATCTTCCTAACCAGAGACATGAAAGACTTTTACAATGAAAACTACAAAACAATGCTCAGAGAAATCAAAGGTGACACAAACAAGTGGAAAAATATCCCATGCTCATGGATTGTAAGAATCAACATTGTGAAGATGTCCATCTTACCTAAGGTAATCTACAGTTCAATGCAATACCCATCAAACTACCAGCAACATTCTTCTCATACCTAGAAAAAAACAACACAGGAATTCATATGGAAGCACAAACGTACAAGAATAGCCAGAACAATCCTCAGCAAAAAAAACCAAAGCAGGTGGTATCACATTATCAGCCTTCAAACTTTACTATGAAGCTACAATCATCAAAACAGCTTGGTATTGGTATAGGAACAGGCATATAGATCAATGGAATAGAATTGAGATTCCAGAATCAAAACCTCAATTTCTCAACCAACTCATCTTCAACAAAGCCTCCACCACCTACCACTGGGAAGAAAAGAACCTATTCAGTAAATGGTGCTGGGAAAACTGGCTGACCACCTGCAGAAGATTGAAACAGGACCCCTATCTATCCCCATGCACAAAGGTTAACTCCAAATGGATCAGCGACCTAAATGCAAAACCTCAAAAAATAAAAACCTTATAAAACGAAGGACATACCCTCATAGAGATTGGAACTGGCATCCAATTCCTGAACAAAACTTGAAACCCACGGGTCATAAGAGAGAAGATAGACAAGTGGGACTTCATTAAACTGACAAGCTTCTGCAAAGCCAAAGAAACCATCAAGAGAGCAGGGAGACAGACTACGGACTGGGTAAAAGTATTTGCCAACACCAGGTCTGACAAAGGCTTGACATCTTGGATCTGCAAGGAACTCAAACGTGTTGAAAAGAAAAAAACAAACTAACCCATTATAAAATGGGCAAAATATATGAACAGACACTTCACAAAGGAAGACATCCGAGCAGCCAACAGACACATGAAGAAATGTTAAACTTCACTAATCATCAGGGAGATGCAAATCAAAACCACCCTGAGATATCACCTAACTTCAGTTAGGTGGGCAATTATCAACAACTCAAAAAATTACAGCTGCTGGAGAGGGTGTGGTGAAAAGGGAACTTTGCTACACTTTTGGTGGGAGTGTAAACTAGTGCAACCTCTGTGGAAAGCAGTGTGGTGATTCCTAAAAGCTCCAAATATCAACCTCCGATATGACCCCGCAATACCCCTACTGGGAATATATCCTGAAGAACTGAAATCACTCTGTAAAAAAGATACCTGCCCACGTATGTTTATCGCAGCATTGTTCTCAATAGTAAGAACCTGGAAACAACAATGCTGCCCATCAAAACAGGACTGGATTTAAAAAAATGTGGCACATATACACAATGAATACTACCCAGCCATAAAAAAGACAAATCATGAATTTCGCAGCAACCTGGATGGAACTAGAGTCAATAATACTGAGTGACTCTC
>NW_007218778.1:0-4732 GCF_000164805.1 Carlito syrichta | reverse complement strand
GCGAGGTCAGACACTGAGAAAACAGACTTCAGAACACAAAGAATGAAGAGTCGCCAGAATGACTGGTAACAAGCAACAAACCCAGGCGTCAAGTCATTCATAAGGAGAATTTAAAAAATTGAGGAGGGACAAGAGGAAAATAGGAAGGAACTGATTACAGAAATAACAGCAGTAAAGAATACTGTGATGGAAATAAATAACAAACTAATTAGCATGGAAAACAGAGTTCGAAGACCAAAACACAGAACTAACCCAAACTGTCAAAAACATAGAAAAGAAGCTCAAAAATCAGAACAAAACCTTCAGGTGATGAATGATTACTTCAAGAGACCCAATCTAAGAGTAAATGGCCTTCCTGAGGCAGAGAGAGAGTTAGAGGTCACATTGGAACAAACATTCCTTGAAATCAACCAAGAAAATTTCCCTCATCTCATCACTGATGCAAAAATTCAAGCACAAGAAATTCAGAGAACCCCTGCAATACAACAAATGAGAAGACCAACTCCCAGATACATAATAATTCGCCTAAAGAAAGTAGCTATAAAAGAAAAAATCCTAAAGGAAGCAAGAGAAAAAGGGCAGACTACCTACCAGGGAAGACCAATTAGAATAGCAGCAGATTTATCCACAGAAACCCTTCAAGCTAGTAGAGCCTGGAGCCCTATCTTCAAAGTTCTAAAAGATAAACAATTTCAACCAAGAATAACCTACCCAGCCAAACTAATCTTCATTAGTGAGGGAGAATTAAAATCTTTCCCAGATATCCAAACCCTAAAAACTTATGTTGCCACCACACCACCTCTAAAAGAAACACTTAAGAAAGTACTGAACACAGAAGAAAAGGAAAAACAATAACATTCTTCACAAGAGTACAGGCAAAAGATTAAAAACACAAATGAGCCAACTCCAAAACACTAAGAAAGACAACAAACAAACAGGAACAACAACTCTGTAAGAACTTTATGACAATGATCAACTCTTGCATTTCAATGATTAGCCTAAATATGAATGGACTAAATGCACCACTGAAAAGACATAGAATGGTAAAATGAATAAAATATCATCAGGCAACAATCTGTTGCATTCAAGAGACTCACCTCACTAGAAAGGACACCCACAGACTCAAAGTAAGAGGATGGGAAACAAACTTTCAAGCATATGGAATACAAAAGAAAGGAGGAGTAGCAATCTTAATATCAGACAAAATAACCTTCAAGGTATTAAAAATCACAAAAGATACAGAAGGACACTACATAATGATAAAAGGTTCAATCCATCAACAAGAAATATCTATCCTAAACATATATGCACCCAACATAGGTGCACCAACTTTCATAAAGCAACTTCTAGGAAAACTAAAGAAAGAGATTGACTCTAACACCATCATAACGGGGGACTTTAATACACTTTTCACAACCTTAGACAGATCATCAGGACAAAAAATGAGCAAGAAGATCTGGAACCTCAATGCGAATTTGGACCAAATGGACTTAATTGATACATACAGAACACTCCATCCAAAGAACAGAGAATACACATTCTACTCATCATTGCATGGAACGTATTCTACGATCGATCACATAAATGGCCATAAATCAAGCATAAGCAAATTTAAAAGTAACAAAATTCTACCAGGCATCTTCTCGGACCACAGTGGAATAAAAATAAAAAGTGACAACAACAAGGTCCCCCCAAAACCCACAAAGACATGGACACTAAACAGCATGAAGCTAGACAACTTCTGGGTCAATGATGCAATCAAAACAGAGATCAAAAGATACCTGGAAACAAATGAAAATGAAGAAACCTCTTACCAAAATCTCTGTGACACCTTAAAAGCTGTAGTAAGAGAGGAATTTATATACCTACAAACAAACATGATGAAAATGGAAGAAGCACAAATTAACAGCCTAACAAACCACCTAAGGAAGCTTGAAAAGCAAGACCACAAAATCCCTAACTTCAGCAGAAGAATCCAGATCACCAAAATAAAAGCCCAAATCCAAGACATAGAAGACAAAAAGATAATACAAAAAAAATCAATGAAACAAAATGCTGGTTCTTCAAAAGGATAAACCAGATCAATGGTACCCTAGCGAGACTGACCAAGAAAAAACGAGAAGAAAACCAAATAAACACAATCAGAAACACCAAAGATGAAGTCACATCTGACCCTGAAGAAACACAAAAGATCACTGGAGACTACTACGTACACTTGTATGGAAACAAACTTGAAAACCTTAAGCAAATGGAGGACTTTCTGACCTCACACAACCTACAAAGATTGAAACAAGACGAAATTGAGACGTTAAATAGACCAATAACAATCAAGTAAATGGACTACATAGTAAGAAAACTACCCAAAAAAAAAAGCCCTGGTCCAGATGGTTTCCAGCAGAATTCTATAAGACATTTAAGCAGGAGCTGATAGTAATCCTACTGAAGGTATTCCAGGCAACTGAAAAAGATGGAACTCTCCTCAAATCATTTTTAGAAGCCAACATCACATTGATACCCAAGTCAGGTAAAGATCCAACAAAGAAAAGGAACAACAGGTCAATATCTTTGATGAACATAGATGCTAAAATCCTCAACAAGATCCTAGCAAACTGGATTCAACAATACATCTCAAAAATCATCCATCATGATCAAGTAGGCTTCATTCCTGGGATGCAATGCTGGTTCAACATTCGTAAAACCATAAATGTAATTAAATACATCAATAGAGGTCAAAACAAAAACCACATGATTATATCATTAGATGCAGAAAATGCTTTTGATAAAATCCAGCACCCCTTCTTGATAAAAATCCTCAAACATCTAGGCATACGGGGAACATACATCAAAATAGTAAAAGCCATCTACGAGAAACCCACAGCCAGCATACTCTTAAATGGACAAAAATTGAAACCATTTCCCCTGAAAACTGGAACAAGACAAGGATGCCCATTCTCACCCTGCCTGTTCAACATAGTATTGGAAGTCCTGGCTTCAGCAATAAGAGAAGAGAAGGCAATCAGGGGTATCCAAATAGGAAAAAAGGATGTCAATTATCTCTCTTTGCCGATGATATGATTTTGTATCTTGAAAACCTAAGAGAATCTGTCAAAAACCTCCTTACACTGATAAAGGCCTTTGGCAAAGTCTCAGGATACAAAATAAACGTGCAAAAGACAATCGCATTTCTTTACACCAATAATAAATAAACAGAATCTCAAATAGAAAGCACAATTCCATTCACAATAGTCACCAAAAAAATGAAATACCTTGGCATCTTCCTAACCAGAGACATGAAAGACTTTTACAATGAAAACTACAAAACAATGCTCAGGAAATCAAAGGTGACACAAACAAGTGGAAAAATATCCCATGCTCATGGATTGTAAGAATCAACATTGTGAAGATGTCCATCTTACCTAAGGTAATCTACAGTTCAATGCAATACCCATCAAACTACCAGCAACATTCTTCTCATACCTAGAAAAAAACAACACAGGAATTCATATGGAAGCACAAACGTACAAGAATAGCCAGAACAATCCTCAGCAAAAAAAACCAAAGCAGGTGGTATCACATTATCAGCCTTCAAACTTTACTATGAAGCTACAATCATCAAAACAGCTTGGTATTGGTATAGGAACAGGCATATAGATCAATGGAATAGAATTGAGATTCCAGAATCGAACCCTCAATTTCTCAACCAACTCATCTTCAACAAAGCCTCCACCACCTACCACTGGGAAGAAAAGAACCTATTCAGTAAATGGTGCTGGGAAAACTGGCTGACCACCTGCAGAAGATTGAAACAGGACCCCTATCTATCCCCATGCACAAAGGTTAACTCCAAATGGATCAGCGA
Organism: Carlito syrichta; assembly: GCF_000164805.1. Taxonomy (NCBI): domain Eukaryota; kingdom Metazoa; phylum Chordata; class Mammalia; order Primates; family Tarsiidae; genus Carlito; species Carlito syrichta. Next base: position 873 of record NW_007218778.1, on the reverse strand, counting down.
CCTAAATGCAAAACCTCAAAAAATAAAAACCTTATAAAACGAAGGACATACCCTCATAGAGATTGGAACTGGCATCCAATTGCTGAACAAAACTTGAAACCCACGGGTCATAAGAGAGAAGATAGACAAGTGGGACTTCATTAAACTGACAAGCTTCTGCAAAGCCAAAGAAACCATCAAGAGAGCAGGGAGACAGACTACGGACTGGGTAAAAGTATTTGCCAACACCAGGTCTGACAAAGGCTTGACATCTTGGATCTGCAAGGAACTCAAACGTGTTGAAAAGAAAAAAACAAACTAACCCATTATAAAATGGGCAAAATATATGAACAGACACTTCACAAAGGAAGACATCCGAGCAGCCAACAGACACATGAAGAAATGTTAAACTTCACTAATCATCAGGGAGATGCAAATCAAAACCACCCTGAGATATCACCTAACTTCAGTTAGGTGGGCAATTATCAACAACTCAAAAAATTACAGCTGCTGGAGAGGGTGTGGTGAAAAGGGAACTTTGCTACACTTTTGGTGGGAGTGTAAACTAGTGCAACCTCTGTGGAAAGCAGTGTGGTGATTCCTAAAAGCTCCAAATATCAACCTCCGATATGACCCCGCAATACCCCTACTGGGAATATATCCTGAAGAACTGAAATCACTCTGTAAAAAAGATACCTGCCCACGTATGTTTATCGCAGCATTGTTCTCAATAGTAAGAACCTGGAAACAACAATGCTGCCCATCAAAACAGGACTGGATTTAAAAAAATGTGGCACATATACACAATGAATACTACCCAGCCATAAAAAAGACAAATCATGAATTTCGCAGCAACCTGGATGGAACTAGAGTCAATAATACTGAGTGACTCTC
>NW_007218777.1:0-4652 GCF_000164805.1 Carlito syrichta | reverse complement strand
CAGGCGTCAAGTCATTCATAAGGAGATTTAAAAAATTGAGGAGGGACAAGAGGAAAATAGGAAGGAATTGATTACAGAAATAACAGCAGTAAAGAATACTGTGATGGAAATAAATAACAAACTAATTAGCATGGAAAACAGAGTTCGAAGACCAAAACACAGAACTAACCCAAACTGTCAAAAACATAGAAAAGAAGCTCAAAAATCAGAACAAAACCTTCAGGTGATGAATGATTACTTCAAGAGACCCAATCTAAGAGAGTAAATGGCCTTCCTGAGGCAGAGAGAGAGTTAGAGGTCACATTGGAACAAACATTCCTTGAAATCAACCAAGAAAATTTCCCTCATCTCATCACTGATGCAAAAATTCAAGCACAAGAAATTCAGAGATCCCCTGCAATACAACAAATGAGAAGACCAACTCCCAGATACATAATAATTCGCCTAAAGAAAGTAGCTATAAAAGAAAAAATCCTAAAGGAAGCAAGAGAAAAAGGGCAGACTACCTACCAGGGAAGACCAATTAGAATAGCAGCAGATTTATCCACAGAAACCCTTCAAGCTAGTAGAGCCTGGAGCCCTATCTTCAAAGTTCTAAAAGATAAACAATTTCAACCAAGAATAACCTACCCAGCCAAACTAATCTTCATTAGTGAGGGAGAATTAAAATCTTTCCCAGATATCCAAACCCTAAAAACTTATGTTGCCACCACATCACCTCTAAAAGAAACACTTAAGAAAGTACTGAACACAGAAGAAAAGGAAAAACAATAACATTCTTCACAAGAGTACAGGCAAAAGATTAAAAACACAAATGAGCCAACTCCAAAACACTAAGAAAGACAACAAACAAACAGGAACAACAACTCTGTAAGAACTTTATGACAATGATCAACTCTTGCATTTCAATGATTAGCCTAAATATGAATGGACTAAATGCACCACTGAAAAGACATAGAATGGTAAAATGAATAAAATATCATCAGGCAACAATCTGTTGCATTCAAGAGACTCACCTCACTAGAAAGGACACCCACAGACTCAAAGTAAGAGGATGGGAAACAAACTTTCAAGCATATGGAATACAAAAGAAAGGAGGAGTAGCAATCTTAATATCAGACAAAATAACCTTCAAGGTATTAAAAATCACAAAAGATACAGAAGGACACTACATAATGATAAAAGGTTCAATCCATCAACAAGAAATATCTATCCTAAACATATATGCACCCAACATAGGTGCACCAACTTTCATAAAGCAACTTCTAGGAAAACTAAAGAAAGAGATTGACTCTAACACCATCATAACGGGGGACTTTAATACACTTTTCACAACCTTAGACAGATCATCAGGACAAAAAATGAGCAAGAAGATCTGGAACCTCAATGCGAATTTGGACCAAATGGACTTAATTGATACATACAGAACACTCCATCCAAAGAACAGAGAATACACATTCTACTCATCATTGCATGGAACGTATTCTACGATCGATCACATAAATGGCCATAAATCAAGCATAAGCAAATTTAAAAGTAACAAAATTCTACCAGGCATCTTCTCGGACCACAGTGGAATAAAAATAAAAAGTGACAACAACAAGGTCCCCCCAAAACCCACAAAGACATGGACACTAAACAGCATGAAGCTAGACAACTTCTGGGTCAATGATGCAATCAAAACAGAGATCAAAAGATACCTGGAAACAAATGAAAATGAAGAAACCTCTTACCAAAATCTCTGTGACACCTTAAAAGCTGTAGTAAGAGAGGAATTTATATACCTACAAACAAACATGATGAAAATGGAAGAAGCACAAATTAACAGCCTAACAAACCACCTAAGGAAGCTTGAAAAGCAAGACCACAAAATCCCTAACTTCAGCAGAAGAATCCAGATCACCAAAATAAAAGCCCAAATCCAAGACATAGAAGACAAAAAGATAATACAAAAAAAATCAATGAAACAAAATGCTGGTTCTTCAAAAGGATAAACCAGATCAATGGTACCCTAGCGAGACTGACCAAGAAAAAACGAGAAGAAAACCAAATAAACACAATCAGAAACACCAAAGATGAAGTCACATCTGACCCTGAAGAAACACAAAAGATCACTGGAGACTACTACGTACACTTGTATGGAAACAAACTTGAAAACCTTAAGCAAATGGAGGACTTTCTGACCTCACACAACCTACAAAGATTGAAACAAGACGAAATTGAGACGTTAAATAGACCAATAACAATCAAGTAAATGGACTACATAGTAAGAAAACTACCCAAAAAAAAAAGCCCTGGTCCAGATGGTTTCCAGCAGAATTCTATAAGACATTTAAGCAGGAGCTGATAGTAATCCTACTGAAGGTATTCCAGGCAACTGAAAAAGATGGAACTCTCCTCAAATCATTTTTAGAAGCCAACATCACATTGATACCCAAGTCAGGTAAAGATCCAACAAAGAAAAGGAACAACAGGTCAATATCTTTGATGAACATAGATGCTAAAATCCTCAACAAGATCCTAGCAAACTGGATTCAACAATACATCTCAAAAATCATCCATCATGATCAAGTAGGCTTCATTCCTGGGATGCAATGCTGGTTCAACATTCGTAAAACCATAAATGTAATTAAATACATCAATAGAGGTCAAAACAAAAACCACATGATTATATCATTAGATGCAGAAAATGCTTTTGATAAAATCCAGCACCCCTTCTTGATAAAAATCCTCAAACATCTAGGCATACGGGGAACATACATCAAAATAGTAAAAGCCATCTACGAGAAACCCACAGCCAGCATACTCTTAAATGGACAAAAATTGAAACCATTTCCCCTGAAAACTGGAACAAGACAAGGATGCCCATTCTCACCCTGCCTGTTCAACATAGTATTGGAAGTCCTGGCTTCAGCAATAAGAGAAGAGAAGGCAATCAGGGGTATCCAAATAGGAAAAGAGGATGTCAATTATCTCTCTTTGCCGATGATATGATTTTGTATCTTGAAAACCTAAGAGAATCTGTCAAAAACCTCCTTACACTGATAAAGGCCTTTGGCAAAGTCTCAGGATACAAAATAAACGTGCAAAAGACAATCGCATTTCTTTACACCAATAATAAATAAACAGAATCTCAAATAGAAAGCACAATTCCATTCACAATAGTCACCAAAAAAATGAAATACCTTGGCATCTTCCTAACCAGAGACATGAAAGACTTTTACAATGAAAACTACAAAACAATGCTCAGAGAAATCAAAGGTGACACAAACAAGTGGAAAAATATCCCATGCTCATGGATTGTAAGAATCAACATTGTGAAGATGTCCATCTTACCTAAGGTAATCTACAGTTCAATGCAATACCCATCAAACTACCAGCAACATTCTTCTCATACCTAGAAAAAAACAACACAGGAATTCATATGGAAGCACAAACGTACAAGAATAGCCAGAACAATCCTCAGCAAAAAAAACCAAAGCAGGTGGTATCACATTATCAGCCTTCAAACTTTACTATGAAGCTACAATCATCAAAACAGCTTGGTATTGGTATAGGAACAGGGATATAGATCAATGGAATAGAATTGAGATTCCAGAATCAAAACCTCAATTTCTCAACCAACTCATCTTCAACAAAGCCTCCACCACCTACCACTGGGAAGAAAAGAACCTATTCAGTAAATGGTGCTGGGAAAACTGGCTGACCACCTGCAGAAGATTGAAACAGGACCCCTATCTATCCCCATGCACAAAGGTTAACTCCAAATGGATCAGCGACCTAAATGCAAAACCTCAAAAAATAAAAACCTTATAAAACGAAGGACATACCCTCATAGAGATTGGAACTGGCATCCAATTCCTGAACAAAACTTGAAACCCACGGGTCATAAGAGAGAAGATAGACAAGTGGGACTTCATTAAACTGACAAGCTTCTGCAAAGCCAAAGAAACCATCAAGAGAGCAGGGAGACAGACTACGGACTGGGTAAAAGTATTTGCCAACACCAGGTCTGACAAAGGCTTGACATCTTGGATCTGCAAGGAACTCAAACGTGTTGAAAAGAAAAAAACAAACTAACCCATTATAAAATGGGCAAAATATATGAACAGACACTTCACAAAGGAAGACATCCGAGCAGCCAACAGACACATGAAGAAATGTTAAACTTCACTAATCATCAGGGAGATGCAAATCAAAACCACCCTGAGATATCACCTAACTTCAGTTAGGTGGGCAATTATCAACAACTCAAAAAATTACAGCTGCTGGAGAGGGTGTGGTGAAAAGGGAACTTTGCTACACTTTTGGTGGGAGTGTAAACTAGTGCAACCTCTGTGGAAAGCAGTGTGGTGATTCCTAAAAGCTCCAAATATCAACCTCCGATATGACCCCGCAATACCCCTACTGGGAATATATCCTGAAGAACTGAAATCACTCTGTAAAAAAGATACCTGCCCACGTATGTTTATCGCAGCATTGTTCTCAATAGTAAGAACCTGGAAACAACAATGCTGCCCATCAAAACAGGACTGGATTTAAAAAAATGTGGCACATATACACAATGAATACTACCCAGCCATAAAAAAGACAAATCATGAATTTCGCAGCAACCTGGATGGAACTAGAGTCAATAATACTGAGTGACTCTC
>NW_007218776.1:0-4601 GCF_000164805.1 Carlito syrichta | reverse complement strand
CAGGAAAATAGGAAGGAACTGATTACAGAAATAACAGCAGTAAAGAATACTGTGATGGAAATAAATAACAAACTAATTAGCATGGAAAACAGAGTTCGAAGACCAAAACACAGAACTAACCCAAACTGTCAAAAACATAGAAAAGAAGCTCAAAAATCAGAACAAAACCTTCAGGTGATGAATGATTACTTCAAGAGACCCAATCTAAGAGTAAATGGCCTTCCTGAGGCAGAGAGAGAGTTAGAGGTCACATTGGAACAAACATTCCTTGAAATCAACCAAGAAAATTTCCCTCATCTCATCACTGATGCAAAAATTCAAGCACAAGAAATTCAGAGAACCCCTGCAATACAACAAATGAGAAGACCAACTCCCAGATACATAATAATTCGCCTAAAGAAAGTAGCTATAAAAGAAAAAATCCTAAAGGAAGCAAGAGAAAAAGGGCAGACTACCTACCAGGGAAGACCAATTAGAATAGCAGCAGATTTATCCACAGAAACCCTTCAAGCTAGTAGAGCCTGGAGCCCTATCTTCAAAGTTCTAAAAGATAAACAATTTCAACCAAGAATAACCTACCCAGCCAAACTAATCTTCATTAGTGAGGGAGAATTAAAATCTTTCCCAGATATCCAAACCCTAAAAACTTATGTTGCCACCACACCACCTCTAAAAGAACACTTAAGAAAGTACTGAACACAGAAGAAAAGGAAAAACAATAACATTCTTCACAAGAGTACAGGCAAAAGATTAAAAACACAAATGAGCCAACTCCAAAACACTAAGAAAGACAACAAACAAACAGGAACAACAACTCTGTAAGAACTTTATGACAATGATCAACTCTTGCATTTCAATGATTAGCCTAAATATGAATGGACTAAATGCACCACTGAAAAGACATAGAATGGTAAAATGAATAAAATATCATCAGGCAACAATCTGTTGCATTCAAGAGACTCACCTCACTAGAAAGGACACCCACAGACTCAAAGTAAGAGGATGGGAAACAAACTTTCAAGCATATGGAATACAAAAGAAAGGAGGAGTAGCAATCTTAATATCAGACAAAATAACCTTCAAGGTATTAAAAATCACAAAAGATACAGAAGGACACTACATAATGATAAAAGGTTCAATCCATCAACAAGAAATATCTATCCTAAACATATATGCACCCAACATAGGTGCACCAACTTTCATAAAGCAACTTCTAGGAAAACTAAAGAAAGAGATTGACTCTAACACCATCATAACGGGGGACTTTAATACACTTTTCACAACCTTAGACAGATCATCAGGACAAAAAATGAGCAAGAAGATCTGGAACCTCAATGCGAATTTGGACCAAATGGACTTAATTGATACATACAGAACACTCCATCCAAAGAACAGAGAATACACATTCTACTCATCATTGCATGGAACGTATTCTACGATCGATCACATAAATGGCCATAAATCAAGCATAAGCAAATTTAAAAGTAACAAAATTCTACCAGGCATCTTCTCGGACCACAGTGGAATAAAAATAAAAAGTGACAACAACAAGGTCCCCCCAAAACCCACAAAGACATGGACACTAAACAGCATGAAGCTAGACAACTTCTGGGTCAATGATGCAATCAAAACAGAGATCAAAAGATACCTGGAAACAAATGAAAATGAAGAAACCTCTTACCAAAATCTCTGTGACACCTTAAAAGCTGTAGTAAGAGAGGAATTTATATACCTACAAACAAACATGATGAAAATGGAAGAAGCACAAATTAACAGCCTAACAAACCACCTAAGGAAGCTTGAAAAGCAAGACCACAAAATCCCTAACTTCAGCAGAAGAATCCAGATCACCAAAATAAAAGCCCAAATCCAAGACATAGAAGACAAAAAGATAATACAAAAAAAATCAATGAAACAAAATGCTGGTTCTTCAAAAGGATAAACCAGATCAATGGTACCCTAGCGAGACTGACCAAGAAAAAACGAGAAGAAAACCAAATAAACACAATCAGAAACACCAAAGATGAAGTCACATCTGACCCTGAAGAAACACAAAAGATCACTGGAGACTACTACGTACACTTGTATGGAAACAAACTTGAAAACCTTAAGCAAATGGAGGACTTTCTGACCTCACACAACCTACAAAGATTGAAACAAGACGAAATTGAGACGTTAAATAGACCAATAACAATCAAGTAAATGGACTACATAGTAAGAAAACTACCCAAAAAAAAAAGCCCTGGTCCAGATGGTTTCCAGCAGAATTCTATAAGACATTTAAGCAGGAGCTGATAGTAATCCTACTGAAGGTATTCCAGGCAACTGAAAAAGATGGAACTCTCCTCAAATCATTTTTAGAAGCCAACATCACATTGATACCCAAGTCAGGTAAAGATCCAACAAAGAAAAGGAACAACAGGTCAATATCTTTGATGAACATAGATGCTAAAATCCTCAACAAGATCCTAGCAAACTGGATTCAACAATACATCTCAAAAATCATCCATCATGATCAAGTAGGCTTCATTCCTGGGATGCAATGCTGGTTCAACATTCGTAAAACCATAAATGTAATTAAATACATCAATAGAGGTCAAAACAAAAACCACATGATTATATCATTAGATGCAGAAAATGCTTTTGATAAAATCCAGCACCCCTTCTTGATAAAAATCCTCAAACATCTAGGCATACGGGGAACATACATCAAAATAGTAAAAGCCATCTACGAGAAACCCACAGCCAGCATACTCTTAAATGGACAAAAATTGAAACCATTTCCCCTGAAAACTGGAACAAGACAAGGATGCCCATTCTCACCCTGCCTGTTCAACATAGTATTGGAAGTCCTGGCTTCAGCAATAAGAGAAGAGAAGGCAATCAGGGGTATCCAAATAGGAAAAGAGGATGTCAATTATCTCTCTTTGCCGATGATATGATTTTGTATCTTGAAAACCTAAGAGAATCTGTCAAAAACCTCCTTACACTGATAAAGGCCTTTGGCAAAGTCTCAGGATACAAAATAAACGTGCAAAAGACAATCGCATTTCTTTACACCAATAATAAATAAACAGAATCTCAAATAGAAAGCACAATTCCATTCACAATAGTCACCAAAAAAATGAAATACCTTGGCATCTTCCTAACCAGAGACATGAAAGACTTTTACAATGAAAACTACAAAACAATGCTCAGAGAAATCAAAGGTGACACAAACAAGTGGAAAAATATCCCATGCTCATGGATTGTAAGAATCAACATTGTGAAGATGTCCATCTTACCTAAGGTAATCTACAGTTCAATGCAATACCCATCAAACTACCAGCAACATTCTTCTCATACCTAGAAAAAAACAACACAGGAATTCATATGGAAGCACAAACGTACAAGAATAGCCAGAACAATCCTCAGCAAAAAAAACCAAAGCAGGTGGTATCACATTATCAGCCTTCAAACTTTACTATGAAGCTACAATCATCAAAACAGCTTGGTATTGGTATAGGAACAGGCATATAGATCAATGGAATAGAATTGAGATTCCAGAATCAAAACCTCAATTTCTCAACCACTCATTTTCAACAAAGCCTCCACCACCTACCACTGGGAAGAAAAAGAACCTATTCAGTAAATGGTGCTGGGAAAACTGGCTGACCACCTGCAGAAGATTGAAAACAGGACCCCTATCTATCCCCCATGCACAAAGGTTAACTCCAAATGGATCAGCGACCTAAATGCAAAACCTCAAAAAATAAAAACCTTATAAAACGAAGGATATACCCTCATAGAGATTGGAACTGGCATCCAATTCCTGAACAAAACTTGAAACCCACGGGTCATAAGAGAGAAGATAGACAAGTGGGACTTCATTAAACTGACAAGCTTCTGCAAAGCCAAAGAAACCATCAAGAGAGCAGGGAGACAGACTACGGACTGGGTAAAAGTATTTGCCAACACCAGGTCTGACAAAGGCTTGACATCTTGGATCTGCAAGGAACTCAAACGTGTTGAAAAGAAAAAAACAAACTAACCCATTATAAAATGGGCAAAATATATGAACAGACACTTCACAAAGGAAGACATCCGAGCAGCCAACAGACACATGAAGAAATGTTAAACTTCACTAATCATCAGGGAGATGCAAATCAAAACCACCCTGAGATATCACCTAATTTCAGTTAGGTGGGCAATTATCAACAACTCAAAAAATTACAGCTGCTGGAGAGGGTGTGGTGAAAAGGGAACTTTGCTACACTTTTGGTGGGAGTGTAAACTAGGCAACCTCTGTGGAAAGCAGTGTGGTGATTCCTAAAAGCTCCAAATATCAACCTCCGATATGACCCCGCAATACCCCTACTGGGAATATATCCTGAAGAACTGAAATCACTCTGTAAAAAAGATACCTGCCCACGTATGTTTATCGCAGCATTGTTCTCAATAGTAAGAACCTGGAAACAACAATGCTGCCCATCAAAACAGGACTGGATTTAAAAAAATGTGGCACATATACACAATGAATACTACCCAGCCATAAAAAAGACAAATCATGAATTTCGCAGCAACCTGGATGGAACTAGAGTCAATAATACTGAGTGACTCTC
>NW_007218775.1:0-4455 GCF_000164805.1 Carlito syrichta | reverse complement strand
GCTCAAAAACCAGAACAAAACCTTCAGGTGATGAATGATTACTTCAAGAGACCCAATCTAAGAGTAAATGGCCTTCCTGAGGCAGAGAGAGAGTTAGAGGTCACATTGGAACAAACATTCCTTGAAATCAACCAAGAAAATTTCCCTCATCTCATCACTGATGCAAAAATTCAAGCACAAGAAATTCAGAGAACCCCTGCAATACAACAAATGAGAAGACCAACTCCCAAATACATAATAATTCGCCTAAAGAAAGTAGCTATAAAAGAAAAAATCCTAAAGGAAGCAAGAGAAAAAGGGCAGACTACCTACCAGGGAAGACCAATTAGAATAGCAGCAGATTTATCCACAGAAACCCTTCAAGCTAGTAGAGCCTGGAGCCCTATCTTCAAAGTTCTAAAAGATAAACAATTTCAACCAAGAATAACCTACCCAGTCAAACTAATCTTCATTAGTGAGGGAGAATTAAAATCTTTCCCAGATATCCAAACCCTAAAAACTTATGTTGCCACCACACCACCTCTAAAAGAAACACTTAAGAAAGTACTGAACACAGAAGAAAAGGAAAAACAATAACATTCTTCACAAGAGTACAGGCAAAAGATTAAAAACACAAATGAGCCAACTCCAAAACACTAAGAAAGACAACAAACAAACAGGACAACAACTCTGTAAGAACTTTTATGACAATGATCAACTCTTGCATTTCAATGATTAGCCTAAATATGAATGGACTAAATGCACCACTGAAAAGACATAGAATGGTAAAATGAATAAAATATCATCAGGCAACAATCTGTTGCATTCAAGAGACTCACCTCACTAGAAAGGACACCCACAGACTCAAAGTAAGAGGATGGGAAACAAACTTTCAAGCATATGGAATACAAAAGAAAGGAGGAGTAGCAATCTTAATATCAGACAAAATAACCTTCAAGGTATTAAAAATCACAAAAGATACAGAAGGACACTACATAATGATAAAAGGTTCAATCCATCAACAAGAAATATCTATCCTAAACATATATGCACCCAACATAGGTGCACCAACTTTCATAAAGCAACTTCTAGGAAAACTAAAGAAAGAGATTGACTCTAACACCATCATAACGGGGGACTTTAATACACTTTTCACAACCTTAGACAGATCATCAGGACAAAAAATGAGCAAGAAGATCTGGAACCTCAATGCGAATTTGGACCAAATGGACTTAATTGATACATACAGAACACTCCATCCAAAGAACAGAGAATACACATTCTACTCATCATTGCATGGAACGTATTCTACGATCGATCACATAAATGGCCATAAATCAAGCATAAGCAAATTTAAAAGTAACAAAATTCTACCAGGCATCTTCTCGGACCACAGTGGAATAAAAATAAAAAGTGACAACAACAAGGTCCCCCCAAAACCCACAAAGACATGGACACTAAACAGCATGAAGCTAGACAACTTCTGGGTCAATGATGCAATCAAAACAGAGATCAAAAGATACCTGGAAACAAATGAAAATGAAGAAACCTCTTACCAAAATCTCTGTGACACCTTAAAAGCTGTAGTAAGAGAGGAATTTATATACCTACAAACAAACATGATGAAAATGGAAGAAGCACAAATTAACAGCCTAACAAACCACCTAAGGAAGCTTGAAAAGCAAGACCACAAAATCCCTAACTTCAGCAGAAGAATCCAGATCACCAAAATAAAAGCCCAAATCCAAGACATAGAAGACAAAAAGATAATACAAAAAAAATCAATGAAACAAAATGCTGGTTCTTCAAAAGGATAAACCAGATCAATGGTACCCTAGCGAGACTGACCAAGAAAAAACGAGAAGAAAACCAAATAAACACAATCAGAAACACCAAAGATGAAGTCACATCTGACCCTGAAGAAACACAAAAGATCACTGGAGACTACTACGTACACTTGTATGGAAACAAACTTGAAAACCTTAAGCAAATGGAGGACTTTCTGACCTCACACAACCTACAAAGATTGAAACAAGACGAAATTGAGACGTTAAATAGACCAATAACAATCAAGTAAATGGACTACATAGTAAGAAAACTACCCAAAAAAAAAAGCCCTGGTCCAGATGGTTTCCAGCAGAATTCTATAAGACATTTAAGCAGGAGCTGATAGTAATCCTACTGAAGGTATTCCAGGCAACTGAAAAAAGATGGAACTCTCCTCAAAATCATTTTTGAAGCCAACATCACATTGATACCCAAGTCAGGTAAAGATCCAACAAAGAAAAGGAACAACAGGTCAATATCTTTGATGAACATAGATGCTAAAATCCTCAACAAGATCCTAGCAAACTGGATTCAACAATACATCTCAAAAATCATCCATCATGATCAAGTAGGCTTCATTCCTGGGATGCAATGCTGGTTCAACATTCGTAAAACCATAAATGTAATTAAATACATCAATAGACGTCAAAACAAAAACCACATGATTATATCATTAGATGCAGAAAATGCTTTTGATAAAATCCAGCACCCCTTCTTGATAAAAATCCTCAAACATCTAGGCATACGGGGAACATACATCAAAATAGTAAAAGCCATCTACGAGAAACCCACAGCCAGCATACTCTTAAATGGACAAAAATTGAAACCATTTCCCCTGAAAACTGGAACAAGACAAGGATGCCCATTCTCACCCTGCCTGTTCAACATAGTATTGGAAGTCCTGGCTTCAGCAATAAGAGAAGAGAAGGCAATCAGGGGTATCCAAATAGGAAAAGAGGATGTCAATTATCTCTCTTTGCCGATGATATGATTTTGTATCTTGAAAACCTAAGAGAATCTGTCAAAAACCTCCTTACACTGATAAAGGCCTTTGGCAAAGTCTCAGGATACAAAATAAACGTGCAAAAGACAATCGCATTTCTTTACACCAATAATAAATAAACAGAATCTCAAATAGAAAGCACAATTCCATTCACAATAGTCACCAAAAAAATGAAATACCTTGGCATCTTCCTAACCAGAGACATGAAAGACTTTTACAATGAAAACTACAAAACAATGCTCAGAGAAATCAAAGGTGACACAAACAAGTGGAAAAATATCCCATGCTCATGGATTGTAAGAATCAACATTGTGAAGATGTCCATCTTACCTAAGGTAATCTACAGTTCAATGCAATACCCATCAAACTACCAGCAACATTCTTCTCATACCTAGAAAAAAACAACACAGGAATTCATATGGAAGCACAAACGTACAAGAATAGCCAGAACAATCCTCAGCAAAAAAAACCAAAGCAGGTGGTATCACATTATCAGCCTTCAAACTTTACTATGAAGCTACAATCATCAAAACAGCTTGGTATTGGTATAGGAACAGGCATATAGATCAATGGAATAGAATTGAGATTCCAGAATCAAAACCTCAATTTCTCAACCAACTCATCTTCAACAAAGCCTCCACCACCTACCACTGGGAAGAAAAGAACCTATTCAGTAAATGGTGCTGGGAAAACTGGCTGACCACCTGCAGAAGATTGAAACAGGACCCCTATCTATCCCCATGCACAAAGGTTAACTCCAAATGGATCAGCGACCTAAATGCAAAACCTCAAAAAATAAAAACCTTATAAAACGAAGGACATACCCTCATAGAGATTGGAACTGGCATCCAATTCCTGAACAAAACTTGAAACCCACGGGTCATAAGAGAGAAGATAGACAAGTGGGACTTCATTAAACTGACAAGCTTCTGCAAAGCCAAAGAAACCATCAAGAGAGCAGGGAGACAGACTACGGACTGGGTAAAAGTATTTGCCAACACCAGGTCTGACAAAGGCTTGACATCTTGGATCTGCAAGGAACTCAAACGTGTTGAAAAGAAAAAAACAAACTAACCCATTATAAAATGGGCAAAATATATGAACAGACACTTCACAAAGGAAGACATCCGAGCAGCCAACAGACACATGAAGAAATGTTAAACTTCACTAATCATCAGGGAGATGCAAATCAAAACCACCCTGAGATATCACCTAACTTCAGTTAGGTGGGCAATTATCAACAACTCAAAAAATTACAGCTGCTGGAGAGGGTGTGGTGAAAAGGGAACTTTGCTACACTTTTGGTGGGAGTGTAAACTAGTGCAACCTCTGTGGAAAGCAGTGTGGTGATTCCTAAAAGCTCCAAATATCAACCTCCGATATGACCCCGCAATACCCCTACTGGGAATATATCCTGAAGAACTGAAATCACTCTGTAAAAAAGATACCTGCCCACGTATGTTTATCGCAGCATTGTTCTCAATAGTAAGAACCTGGAAACAACAATGCTGCCCATCAAAACAGGACTGGATTTAAAAAAATGTGGCACATATACACAATGAATACTACCCAGCCATAAAAAAGACAAATCATGAATTTCGCAGCAACCTGGATGGAACTAGAGTCAATAATACTGAGTGACTCTC
>NW_007218774.1:0-631 GCF_000164805.1 Carlito syrichta | reverse complement strand
AATACAACAAATGAGAAGACCAACTCCCAGATACATAATAATTCGCTAAAGAAAGTAGCTATAAAAGAAAAATCCTAAAGGAAGCAAGAGAAAAAGGGCAGACTACCTATCAGGGAAGACCAATTAGAATAGCAGCAGATTTATCCACAGAAACCCTTCAAGCTAGTAGAGCCTGGAGCCCTATCTTCAAAGTTCTAAAAGATAAACAATTTCAACCAAGAATAACCTACCCAGCCAAACTAATCTTCATTAGTGAGGGAGAATTAAAATCTTTCCCAGATATCCAAACCCTAAAAACTTATGTTGCCACCACACCACCTCTAAAAGAAACACTTAAGAAAGTACTGAACACAGAAGAAAAGGAAAAACAATAACATTCTTCACAAGAGTACAGGCAAAAGATTAAAAACACAAATGAGCCAACTCCAAAACACTAAGAAAGACAACAAACAAACAGGAACAACAACTCTGTAAGAACTTTATGACAATGATCAACTCTTGCATTTCAATGATTAGCCAAAATATGAATGGACTAAATGCACCACTGAAAAGACATAGAATGGTAAAATGAATAAAATATCATCAGGCAACAATCTGTTGCATTCAAGAGACTCACCTCACTAGAAAGGAC
>NW_007218773.1:0-4371 GCF_000164805.1 Carlito syrichta | reverse complement strand
CAGAGAGAGAGTTAGAGGTCACATTGGAACAAACATTACTTGAAATCAACCAAGAAAATTTCCCTCATCTCATCACTGATGCAAAAATTCAAGCACAAGAAATTCAGAGAACCCCTGCAATACAACAAATGAGAAGACCAACTCCCAGATACATAATAATTCGCCTAAAGAAAGTAACTATAAAAGAAAAAATCCTAAAGGAAGCAAGAGAAAAAGGGCAGACTACCTACCAGGGAAGACCAATTAGAATAGCAGCAGATTTATCCACAGAAACCCTTCAAGCTAGTAGAGCCTGGAGCCCTATCTTCAAAGTTCTAAAAGATAAACAATTTCAACCAAGAATAACCTACCCAGCCAAACTAATCTTCATTAGTGAGGGAGAATTAAAATCTTTCCCAGATATCCAAACCCTAAAAACTTATGTTGCCACCACACCACCTCTAAAAGAAACACTTAAGAAAGTACTGAACACAGAAGAAAAGGAAAAACAATAACATTCTTCACAAGAGTACAGGCAAAAGATTAAAAACACAAATGAGCCAACTCCAAAACACTAAGAAAGACAACAAACAAACAGGAACAACAACTCTGTAAAAACTTTATGACAATGATCAACTCTTGCATTTCAATGATTAGCCTAAATATGAATGGACTAAATGCACCACTGAAAAGACATAGAATGGTAAAATGAATAAAATATCATCAGGCAACAATCTGTTGCATTCAAGAGACTCACCTCACTAGAAAGGACACCCACAGACTCAAAGTAAGAGGATGGGAAACAAACTTTCAGCATATGGAATACAAAAGAAAGGAGGAGTAGCAATCTTAATATCAGACAAAATAACCTTCAAGGTATTAAAAATCACAAAAGATACAGAAGGACACTACATAATGATAAAAGGTTCAATCCATCAACAAGAAATATCTATCCTAAACATATATGCACCCAACATAGGTGCACCAACTTTCATAAAGCAACTTCTAGGAAAACTAAAGAAAGAGATTGACTCTAACACCATCATAACGGGGGACTTTAATACACTTTTCACAACCTTAGACAGATCATCAGGACAAAAAATGAGCAAGAAGATCTGGAACCTCAATGCGAATTTGGACCAAATGGACTTAATTGATACATACAGAACACTCCATCCAAAGAACAGAGAATACACATTCTACTCATCATTGCATGGAACGTATTCTACGATCGATCACATAAATGGCCATAAATCAAGCATAAGCAAATTTAAAAGTAACAAAATTCTACCAGGCATCTTCTCGGACCACAGTGGAATAAAAATAAAAAGTGACAACAACAAGGTCCCCCCAAAACCCACAAAGACATGGACACTAAACAGCATGAAGCTAGACAACTTCTGGGTCAATGATGCAATCAAAACAGAGATCAAAAGATACCTGGAAACAAATGAAAATGAAGAAACCTCTTACCAAAATCTCTGTGACACCTTAAAAGCTGTAGTAAGAGAGGAATTTATATACCTACAAACAAACATGATGAAAATGGAAGAAGCACAAATTAACAGCCTAACAAACCACCTAAGGAAGCTTGAAAAGCAAGACCACAAAATCCCTAACTTCAGCAGAAGAATCCAGATCACCAAAATAAAAGCCCAAATCCAAGACATAGAAGACAAAAAGATAATACAAAAAAAATCAATGAAACAAAATGCTGGTTCTTCAAAAGGATAAACCAGATCAATGGTACCCTAGCGAGACTGACCAAGAAAAAACGAGAAGAAAACCAAATAAACACAATCAGAAACACCAAAGATGAAGTCACATCTGACCCTGAAGAAACACAAAAGATCACTGGAGACTACTACGTACACTTGTATGGAAACAAACTTGAAAACCTTAAGCAAATGGAGGACTTTCTGACCTCACACAACCTACAAAGATTGAAACAAGACGAAATTGAGACGTTAAATAGACCAATAACAATCAAGTAAATGGACTACATAGTAAGAAAACTACCCAAAAAAAAAAGCCCTGGTCCAGATGGTTTCCAGCAGAATTCTATAAGACATTTAAGCAGGAGCTGATAGTAATCCTACTGAAGGTATTCCAGGCAACTGAAAAAGATGGAACTCTCCTCAAATCATTTTTAGAAGCCAACATCACATTGATACCCAAGTCAGGTAAAGATCCAACAAAGAAAAGGAACAACAGGTCAATATCTTTGATGAACATAGATGCTAAAATCCTCAACAAGATCCTAGCAAACTGGATTCAACAATACATCTCAAAAATCATCCATCATGATCAAGTAGGCTTCATTCCTGGGATGCAATGCTGGTTCAACATTCGTAAAACCATAAATGTAATTAAATACATCAATAGAGGTCAAAACAAAAACCACATGATTATATCATTAGATGCAGAAAATGCTTTTGATAAAATCCAGCACCCCTTCTTGATAAAAATCCTCAAACATCTAGGCATACGGGGAACATACATCAAAATAGTAAAAGCCATCTACGAGAAACCCACAGCCAGCATACTCTTAAATGGACAAAAATTGAAACCATTTCCCCTGAAAACTGGAACAAGACAAGGATGCCCATTCTCACCCTGCCTGTTCAACATAGTATTGGAAGTCCTGGCTTCAGCAATAAGAGAAGAGAAGGCAATCAGGGGTATCCAAATAGGAAAAGAGGATGTCAATTATCTCTCTTTGCCGATGATATGATTTTGTATCTTGAAAACCTAAGAGAATCTGTCAAAAACCTCCTTACACTGATAAAGGCCTTTGGCAAAGTCTCAGGATACAAAATAAACGTGCAAAAGACAATCGCATTTCTTTACACCAATAATAAATAAACAGAATCTCAAATAGAAAGCACAATTCCATTCACAATAGTCACCAAAAAAATGAAATACCTTGGCATCTTCCTAACCAGAGACATGAAAGACTTTTACAATGAAAACTACAAAACAATGCTCAGAGAAATCAAAGGTGACACAAACAAGTGGAAAAATATCCCATGCTCATGGATTGTAAGAATCAACATTGTGAAGATGTCCATCTTACCTAAGGTAATCTACAGTTCAATGCAATACCCATCAAACTACCAGCAACATTCTTCTCATACCTAGAAAAAAACAACACAGGAATTCATATGGAAGCACAAACGTACAAGAATAGCCAGAACAATCCTCAGCAAAAAAAACCAAAGCAGGTGGTATCACATTATCAGCCTTCAAACTTTACTATGAAGCTACAATCATCAAAACAGCTTGGTATTGGTATAGGAACAGGCATATAGATCAATGGAATAGAATTGAGATTCCAGAATCAAAACCTCAATTTCTCAACCAACTCATCTTCAACAAAGCCTCCACCACCTACCACTGGGAAGAAAAGAACCTATTCAGTAAATGGTGCTGGGGAAACTGGCTGACCACCTGCAGAAGATTGAAACAGGACCCCTATCTATCCCCATGCACAAAGGTTAACTCCAAATGGATCAGCGACCTAAATGCAAAACCTCAAAAAATAAAAACCTTATAAAACGAAGGACATACCCTCATAGAGATTGGAACTGGCATCCAATTCCTGAACAAAACTTGAAACCCACGGGTCATAAGAGAGAAGATAGACAAGTGGGACTTCATTAAACTGACAAGCTTCTGCAAAGCCAAAGAAACCATCAAGAGAGCAGGGAGACAGACTACGGACTGGGTAAAAGTATTTGCCAACACCAGGTCTGACAAAGGCTTGACATCTTGGATCTGCAAGGAACTCAAACGTGTTGAAAAGAAAAAAACAAACTAACCCATTATAAAATGGGCAAAATATATGAACAGACACTTCACAAAGGAAGACATCCGAGCAGCCAACAGACACATGAAGAAATGTTAAACTTCACTAATCATCAGGGAGATGCAAATCAAAACCACCCTGAGATATCACCTAACTTCAGTTAGGTGGGCAATTATCAACAACTCAAAAAATTACAGCTGCTGGAGAGGGTGTGGTGAAAAGGGAACTTTGCTACACTTTTGGTGGGAGTGTAAACTAGTGCAACCTCTGTGGAAAGCAGTGTGGTGATTCCTAAAAGCTCCAAATATCAACCTCCGATATGACCCCGCAATACCCCTACTGGGAATATATCCTGAAGAACTGAAATCACTCTGTAAAAAAGATACCTGCCCACGTATGTTTATCGCAGCATTGTTCTCAATAGTAAGAACCTGGAAACAACAATGCTGCCCATCAAAACAGGACTGGATTTAAAAAAATGTGGCACATATACACAATGAATACTACCCAGCCATAAAAAAGACAAATCATGAATTTCGCAGCAACCTGGATGGAACTAGAGTCAATAATACTGAGTGACTCTC
>NW_007218772.1:0-635 GCF_000164805.1 Carlito syrichta | reverse complement strand
AGAGAAAAAGGGCAGACTACCTACCAGGGAAGACCAATTAGAATAGCAGCAGATTTATCCACAGAAACCCTTCAAGCTAGTAGAGCCTGGAGCCCTATCTTCAAAGTTCTAAAAGATAAACAATTTCAACCAAGAATAACCTACCCAGCCAAACTAATCTTCATTAGTGAGGGAGAATTAAAATCTTTCCCAGATATCCAAACCCTAAAAACTTATGTTGCCACCACACCACCTCTAAAAGAAACACTTAAGAAAGTACTGAACACAGAAGAAAAGGAAAAACAATAACATTCTTCACAAGAGTACAGGCAAAAGATTAAAAACTCTAATGAGCCAACTCCAAAACACTAAGAAAGACAACAAACAAACAGGAACAACAACTCTGTAAGAACTTTATGACAATGATCAACTCTTGCATTTCAATGATTAGCCTAAATATGAATGGACTAAATGCACCACTGAAAAGACATAGAATGGTAAAATGAATAAAATATCACCAGGCAACAATCTGTTGCATTCAAGAGACTCACCTCACTAGAAAGGACACCCACAGACTCAAAGTAAGAGGATGGGAAACAAACTTTCAAGCATATGGAATACAAAAGAAAGGAGGAGTAGCAATCTTAATATCAGAC
>NW_007218771.1:0-7105 GCF_000164805.1 Carlito syrichta | reverse complement strand
CAGATGGGCCTTTACAGGCCTCAGTCATGTAGCTATAGATGTTGGCTCCCTAACACTTATGCTTGATTTATGGCCAAGTATGTGGTCGATCTTAGAGTACATTCCATACGGTGATGAAAAGAATGTGTATTCTGTGGCCTTTGGATGGAGGATTCTGTAGGTATCAATTAAATCCATTTGATCAAGAGTCATATTGAGGTTTCAGATATCGTTGCTGATTTTTGTCCTGATGATCTGTCTAGGGTTGTGAGTGGGGTATTAAAGTCCCCAGGTATGATGGTGTTGGAGTCGATGTCTATTTTTAGTTTACCTAGGAGCTGCTTTATGAAAGTCGGTGTTCCTATGTTCGGTGCATATGTTTGGGATGGATACTTCTTGTTGATTGATTGAACCTTTTATCATTATGTAGTGGTCTTCTGTATCTTTTTTAATTTTTGATAGCTTAAAGGGTATTTTGTCTGAGATTAGGATCACTACTCCTTCTTTCTTTTGTGTTCCATTCGCCCGAAAATTTCTTTCCCATCCACTTACTTTGAGTCTTGAGTGTCCTTTCTAGTGAGGTGAGATGCTTGAAAGCAATAGATTGTTGCCTGGTGATATTTTATCCATTTTGCCATTCTATGTATTTTCAGTGGTGTCTTTAGTCCATTCACCTTCAAACTAATTATTGAAATGTGACAGTTGATCCCTTTCATAATGTTCTTACAGAGTTGTTGTTCTTCCTGTAGGTGTGTTGTCTTTCTATTGGTTTTAGTGTTGGATCATGTGTGTTTTTAATCTTTTGCCTGTACTCTTGTGAAGAACGTTGCTGTTTTTTTTCCTTTTCTTCTGTGTTCAATACTTTCTTAAGTGTTTCTGGTAGATGTGGTCTTGTGTCAGCGTAGGTTCTTAGGGATTGGATATGTGGGAAAGATTTCAATTCTCCCTCACTGATGAAGCTTAGCTTGGCTGGGTAGGTTATTCTCAGTTGAAATTGTTTATCTTTTAGAACTTTGAAGGTAGGGCTGAAGCTCTCCTAGCCTGGAGTGTTTCTGTAGATAAAGCTGCTGCTATTCTAATTGGTCTTCCCTGGTAGGTATTCTGACCCTTTTCTCTTGCAGTCTTTAGGAATTTTTTCTTTTTTACCTACTTTGTTTAGGCGAATTATTATGTGTCTGGTCTTCTCATTTATTGTCTTGCAGGTGTTCTCTGAATCTCTTGTGTTTAATTTTTTCATCTTTGATGAGATGAGGGAAGTTTTCTTTAATGATTTCATAAAGTATTTTTTTCCAGTGTGGCCTCTGTTTCTCTCTCTGCCTTAGGAAGGCCAATTACTCTTAGGTTAAGTCTCTTAAAGTGATTATTCATCTCTTGAAGGTTTTGTTCTGTCTTTTAAAACTTCTTTTCTATGCTTTTGACAGTTTGGGTTAGTTCTGTGTTTTGGTCTTTGAGCTCTGAGATTCTTTCTTCTGCTTGGCTAATTCTGCTTTCCATGCTTATTAGTTTGTTATCTATTTCCATTATAGTATTCTTTACTGCTGTTATTTCTGGCATCAGCTCTTTCCTACTTTCCTCTTGTCTCTCTTCAATATTTTTAATTCTCTCTATTAATGTCTTGATGTCTGGGTTTGTCACATGTGACCAGTCATTCTGGGGGCTCTTCATTGCTTGTGTTCCAGAGTCTGTTTTCTCAGTGTCTGATCGCCCAGGAGTCTGTGTGAGACCTATATTCTTCTTTTGGTTTTTCTTCATTTGTGCATTTTTTCCCCTCCCTACTTTTTCCTTTTCCTCCACATCACCGTCTTCTTTAATTCTGTTATTCAGGGGTAGAGGGATTGCTTTTACTTCTGTTTGTTCAATCTCCTATTCTTCTTATGTATGTCCTCTTACTTTGTTCAGTTCTGGAATTGCACTGTAGGTTGGGGGTGGTCCTTTTTGTAGTCTTGAGATTTACTTAAGGTGGGAGCTGTGATTCAAAATCTATCTGCAGGTCCTGGTATCCACTGACAGGTGTATGGATAATCTGAGTCCCACTTTCCACTGCCTTGGAATCTGTCCATGCAGTGGGGCTGTATGTTTACTCCCTAAAATAAAATGACGTTAGCAGAGGGAAGAGAATGGAGCAGACAGTGAGGGGAAGATGGCGGAGGAGAGAGAGTGGATTAAGGGGGGAAACAGACGAGTATGTCTACAAATGGGGAGAGAGACCTAAACTGAAACAGATAAAAACAATAGACCACGGCTACAGACTCACCAGCTGCCATACAAAAAAAATTATAACCTGCAATGATGCTAAAATACAAGCTAACCAACCACCTTACTGGTGTGCTGTTCCTCTATACAAAGATATGGTTTACAGAGAGGAGAAAAGAGAAGAAAAGGAAGAGAGAGAAAAAAGGAACAAAACAATAGGAATAGAATCAATTCATTAAACTAACAGAACCAATCGAGCACACTCTGACACTTTTCGTTTAAGTCCAATGTCCTTTCAGCTCTGATTTCAAGCTGTCTTCTCAAGCTGGTAAATTAATTCACAGTTGGGGTCAGTTGCCCCTGGCCTGCTGTGAAGGACAGTTCAGATCACCCTCAGTTCACCACTCAAATCTGGCCTGTGTCTGTTTTTCAAGCTTGTTTTTCCCATTTTGGTGTTGTTACCTTGAATCACCAGCAGGTGGTGCTATCTCAGTTGCTAGCCCCAGAGGGGGTGGGGCTGGACAGGAGCTGGGCAGAGACCGCAGATGGAAGCCTGCCTCAGGGCACATGGAAGGAGACCCATGGTCAGCAGGACGTCATGGTGGCAGCAGAGTGGCAGTGATTCCAGCAGATCTTGCCTGCAGGGGCTTCAAGGACTGAAGTCATGGATCATCTCAGGCACGGGTGGCATGATGTGCTATGGCTGCCATGGAGGCCGTGGCGGTGCTGGTGGCTGCTGTGTCTATGGCTGCAGTGGCTGTCCAGACTGCTGTGATGCCCCAGCAGTGGTGATGGCTGAACTCCATGTGAAGAGCAGGCTGCCGATGTTGGGATCCACAGCCCCCAGAGAGAGAGCCAGAGAAACTCTGCTTTCTCTTTTGCAGAATGTCTCATAGACCAGGCTGCCCCGTCGCCATCTTGCTGGAAGTCCTACTCCAAAAACTCAATATATTTCAGAAATAAACCTACCATCATTATATTTAAGTATAATTTCTATTTGTCACTTAAATTTTATCTGACTGTGTTGCATTTTAGCATTAATTTTTGTGAAATCACACTGCCCTTCTTTTCCCTTTGTAATCTATTTTTCTTTTATCAAATATTATTTCTCTTTATAGATTAAAAAAAGTGTTCCATTTTTTCTGTTTTTTAACTCTGCAATTACATTTTTCATAGTATTTCAAAAGAAACCAGACAAACTTGTTATCTTACAGTTTTAAAAGTCAGAAGTCAAAAATCGAGTTGCCAACAGAGCTACATTTCTTCTAGATGCTTCCAGGGATAATTCATCCCCTGACCCTTTTGGCCTTCTCAAGGCTGCCTGTACTCTATGACTCATGGGCCCTTTTGTGCATCATTCTATCTCTAGCTTCCATTTCCTATCTTCTGCTACTTGCTGTGTTCTCCTGCCACCTTCTTATAAGAACCTTTGTGACTACAGTGGACCCACCCAGATAATCTAGGATGTTTCCCTCATCTCGAGATCTTTAACTTAATTACATCTACAAAATAATATTATAGCAACACCTCAATAAGTGCTTGACTGAGTAGCTGGAAACTACAGCCTGGCCAAGTTTATGCAGCAACCTGACCATAAGATAACTCCAGGAAACAGAATTTCAAAACTGGATTCTGAAACTGTGTGAGACTTGGTCATATATTTGAGGAATGCAAGAATAAACTTCTTATGAAGTAGAAATGGGATTCAGGTAATCCACACATAATATAGCATTGGGATTACTCAAATTACCATGGTAAGCAGCAGTACATAATGTGGAAATGGGAGGCAAATTACTGAGATATCAAGTTTTTGTGACACTGTGAACACAAAGGTTGGATAGCTATGCCATAAAGAGCACATGATTGCAGGTGTGGGGAGGAAATTTAAAAGTGCAAACATGAATTCAAATTTGAATATTAGCATGTATATGAACATGCAATTTAGAGCATTCATGGAGAACAAGGAAGCCCTCCATAGTAACTCTGAACAGGTCAAGGCCTCAACTCCTAGAATAAGGTAGGTATAACTAAGCTATAAGCAAGCCAGAGTCTGATTGAAATATTAGCAGAGTTATAGCACTCAGTGAGGGCTTGACCACTTCATCTCTCCCATGCTAAAATAAAGGTTCTGTTTAGAAGTGGGTCTCTCAGTTATGGAATAGGGACATTTGGGCAGAAATTTGATCTTCCAAATTCACTGAAATTCCCCTCTTCACCCCATGCTACCACCACTATGCTAAGGTTTCAGTCCTCTTTTTCATACACCTGAAAACATTGCTTTACAAATAACAGTTTTTCTCAGGACACACCCTGTTACTGCTCATTGCTTCCAGGTCCATATGAGTTGAATCCTCAAATATTCCAGATGAAAATGAATAACACTTTCTCTAGAAAGAAAAAGCTATACACCAAAGGAGTTAAAAAGACTGTGAAACTTACTAATGGAAGCCTGGGGGCATCTGTGGAAGTGCATTCTAAAGATGTAAGGCCAAAAAAGGATGGAATAAAAGACTCTGTCTGAGTTTAGTGAAATTGTAGAATCTCACCTGCATTTTGGGATTGGTTTGAAGCTCTGTGAGTGGTGTTACTATTCTGTTCAGTTGTCTAATTGAAGCTTGAAATTAATGAGGTAGGTCCTGCAGTTATTGAGACAAAAATGCCAGGATGTCACTAGAGCACTGAATAGAAAGGTGTCTGAAGTTTCTGGTAAATGAGTATTTCACATGATCCTATTAGGGACAATCTGCTAGCAATCCCTTCTGTGGACCCTGAAGAAACTGCATTCACCAACACAATATGAAATGCTTTGCCAAAGGGACCAGCGACATCCTTGTTGAGCCCTCTTGCTCTGTAGGCTAAGGTAATGTGGGAGGTGCTACAATGGAATTAATGTATTTGGTCTAATGGGAATAATGGATTCTGAAATGGCAAAGACCAAGTGGTAATGACTTACACATCAGAGAAAAGCTGGGAAGTATTACCTGGTCTATGAATGAATCTGCATGTTATATGGATTTAAACTGGAAGCAACTGGGTTCATTTAGTGAAAAGCAGCTTTCCCCATTGGAAGCACCAATTATTGGGGCATTCTAGTTGTCCACAACATACACTCATCCACCAACAGCTTACAACTCCCCATTACATTCACCTCTAACTCATGTTTACCATATTTTGCTTTAGACAGTACACTTAGAAGTATCTTATATATATTTCTTGGGAAATATAGTCCATATTCTTGAATCAAGAGATTCTAGCATTCATGTGCCACTGACAACAGTTGCTGGTGCCTGATTCTGTAGGAATTCTGTAGGCTAGGAGGCCTTAATCTCGGACATCACTTCAAAGATGCTACCAGTACTGCATAGCCTCCCACCAAAACATCCAGAGAAACCCTGGCTCCTTGTAATTTGGTAAGGTTCAAGTGATAAAAAATTTTAAAAAGCAACCAGCTCCATGTAGTTCCTTTAAGCTGTGATCCCCAACCCATGTCTCTCCTTCAGACCCCAATAATAGCTAATCTCCCATTCTCAGGCTGTTTCTCAAATATCTTAACCAAAACCTATTCAAATCTCCTCTACTCTCTCTCTTTTTTTTTTTTTTTTTGAGTTGGAGTCTCACTCTGTCGCCCAGACTGGAGTGCAGTGGCTGCTCACGGCCACTGCAGCCTCAACCTGCTGGGCTCTGGCAATCCTTCTGCCTCTGCCTTCCAAGTAGCTGGAACTACAGGTGCACGCTACCTCACCTGGCTAATTTTTTTTTAATTTATTGTAGAGGTGAGGTCTCGCCAAGTTGCCCAGGTGGATCTTGAACCCACGGGCTCAGGCAATTCACTCACCTCAGCCTCCCAAAGTGCGGGATTATAGGCTGAGCCCCTGAGCCCATAAAAATAGTCTTTTTTTTTTAGTTGGAGTCTCACTCTGTCACCCAGACTGGAGTGCAGTGGTCTCTCCCGGCCACTGCAGCCTTGCCTGCTGGGATCCAGCGATCCTTCCGCCTCAGCTTTCCAAGTAGCTGGAACTACAGGCGTGGGCTACCACACCAGGCTAATTTTTTGATTTGTTGTAGAGATGAGGTCTCACCAAGTTGCCCAGCCGGGTCTCGAACCCGTGGGCTCAGGCAATCCACTCACCTCAGCCTCCCAAAGGCGTGGGATTACAGGCTGAGCCACCAAGCCTGGTTTGCTCTCTCTTTACTTTCCCAAATACCAATCACATGTCTCTGTTGAATCCTAGACTCACACCTAGGATTATCTGAATGCTTTTGCCTTTTCTAGTTATGACTTTGAGGTTTTTTAAAAAAGGTAACTCATACTCTGTCGAGGCTGATTCATGAACTCCACTTCCAGTCAGATCTTCCCTGTAGATCCAGCATCTGTGTTCCCTCCTATAGACAACAATGCAACACCTGGACTCAGTTAGACACAATGGGAAGGCTACTTACTATTTGAGGCAATGAGATATAGTCCAATGAATGTCAGACTTAGAGTCTGAAAATCCGGGATCAACTCTTAACTTCTACTTGTTATCTGTATAAACTTGAGGAAAATTACTAAAAATCTTTTAGCTTTAGTTTCTTTATCTTTAAAGTAAAACTGAACATTGATGTTACCTATTTCATAGAAGTTTCATGAAATCAATTAACATAAGAAACTGTTCAGTTTAATGTTTTGCACATGCTATACATTCAAAAATAGATGGTTATTGTTTATGACTTACTCTAATAAACATCATAAAGTATTTTCAATTAGAACACAGGTCAGAAATTCATTTATTGATACTTTCATATTTTTAGCCATTCCTCAAATGTTTTTAAACTGCTGAAGTAAAAAGTCTAATTTGGGAAGCTGTGGGCTTAATAATAATTCCAAGTGATGATGAAGGGAGATTCTAATTCTTTACAGTAAACCAAGCAAATTCCATGACTAACTGAAGGC
>NW_007218770.1:0-4052 GCF_000164805.1 Carlito syrichta | reverse complement strand
CAGATGGGCCTTTACAGGCCTCAGTCATGTAGCTATAGATGTTGGCTCCCTAACACTTATGCTTGATTTATGGCCAAGTATGTGGTCGATCTTAGAGTACATTCCATACGGTGATGAAAAGAATGTGTATTCTGTGGCCTTTGGATGGAGGATTCTGTAGGTATCAATTAAATCCATTTGATCAAGAGTCATATTGAGGTTTCAGATATCGTTGCTGATTTTTGTCCTGATGATCTGTCTAGGGTTGTGAGTGGGGTATTAAAGTCCCCAGGTATGATGGTGTTGGAGTCGATGTCTATTTTTAGTTTACCTAGGAGCTGCTTTATGAAAGTCGGTGTTCCTATGTTCGGTGCATATGTTTGGGATGGATACTTCTTGTTGATTGATTGAACCTTTTATCATTATGTAGTGGTCTTCTGTATCTTTTTTAATTTTTGATAGCTTAAAGGGTATTTTGTCTGAGATTAGGATCACTACTCCTTCTTTCTTTTGTGTTCCATTCGCCCGAAAATTTCTTTCCCATCCACTTACTTTGAGTCTTGAGTGTCCTTTCTAGTGAGGTGAGATGCTTGAAAGCAATAGATTGTTGCCTGGTGATATTTTATCCATTTTGCCATTCTATGTATTTTCAGTGGTGTCTTTAGTCCATTCACCTTCAAACTAATTATTGAAATGTGAGAGTTGATCCCTTTCATAATGTTCTTACAGAGTTGTTGTTCTTCCTGTAGGTGTGTTGTCTTTCTATTGGTTTTAGTGTTGGATCATGTGTGTTTTTAATCTTTTGCCTGTACTCTTGTGAAGAACGTTGCTGTTTTTTTTCCTTTTCTTCTGTGTTCAATACTTTCTTAAGTGTTTCTGGTAGATGTGGTCTTGTGTCAGCGTAGGTTCTTAGGGATTGGATATGTGGGAAAGATTTCAATTCTCCCTCACTGATGAAGCTTAGCTTGGCTGGGTAGGTTATTCTCAGTTGAAATTGTTTATCTTTTAGAACTTTGAAGGTAGGGCTCCAAGCTCTCCTAGCCTGGAGTGTTTCTGTAGATAAAGCTGCTGCTATTCTAATTGGTCTTCCCTGGTAGGTATTCTGACCCTTTTCTCTTGCAGTCTTTAGGAATTTTTTCTTTTTTACCTACTTTGTTTAGGCGAATTATTATGTGTCTGGTCTTCTCATTTATTGTCTTGCAGGTGTTCTCTGAATCTCTTGTGTTTAATTTTTTCATCTTTGATGAGATGAGAGAAGTTTTCTTTAATGATTTCATAAAGTATTTTTTTCCAGTGTGGCCTCTGTTTCTCTCTCTGCCTTAGGAAGGCCAATTACTCTTAGGTTAAGTCTCTTAAGGTGATTATTCATCTCTTGAAGGTTTTGTTCTGTCTTTTAAAACTTCTTTTCTATGCTTTTGACAGTTTGGGTTAGTTCTGTGATTTGGTCTTTGAGCTCTGAGATTCTTTCTTCTGCTTGGCTAATTCTGCTTTCCATGCTTATTAGTTTGTTATCTATTTCCATTATAGTATTCTTTACTGCTGTTATTTCTGGCATCAGCTCTTTCCTACTTTCCTCTTGTCTCTCTTCAATATTTTTAATTCTCTCTATTAATGTCTTGATGTCTGGGTTTGTCACATGTGACCAGTCATTCTGGGGGCTCTTCATTGCTTGTGTTCCAGAGTCTGTTTTCTCAGTGTCTGATCGCCCAGGAGTCTGTGTGAGACCTATATTCTTCTTTTGGTTTTTCTTCATTTGTGCATTTTTTCCCCTCCCTACTTTTTCCTTTTCCTCCACATCACCGTCTTCTTTAATTCTGTTATTCAGGGGTAGAGGGATTGCTTTTACTTCTGTTTGTTCAATCTCCTATTCTTCTTATGTATGTCCTCTTACTTTGTTCAGTTCTGGAATTGCACTGTAGGTTGGGGGTGGTCCTTTTTGTAGTCTTGAGATTTACTTAAGGTGGGAGCTGTGATTCAAAATCTATCTGCAGGTCCTGGTATCCACTGACAGGTGTATGGATAATCTGAGTCCCACTTTCCACTGCCTTGGAATCTGTCCATGCAGTGGGGCTGTATGTTTACTCCCTAAAATAAAATGACGTTAGCAGAGGGAAGAGAATGGAGCAGACAGTGAGGGGAAGATGGCGGAGGAGAGAGAGTGGATTAAGGGGGGAAACAGACGAGTATGTCTACAAATGGGGAGAGAGACCTAAACTGAAACAGATAAAAACAATAGACCACGGCTACAGACTCACCAGCTGCCATACAAAAAAAATTATAACCTGCAATGATGCTAAAATACAAGCTAACCAACCACCTTACTGGTGTGCTGTTCCTCTATACAAAGATATGGTTTACAGAGAGGAGAAAAGAGAAGAAAAGGAAGAGAGAGAAAAAAGGAACAAAACAATAGGAATAGAATCAATTCATTAAACTAACAGAACCAATCGAGCACACTCTGACACTTTTCGTTTAAGTCCAATGTCCTTTCAGCTCTGATTTCAAGCTGTCTTCTCAAGCTGGTAAATTAATTCACAGTTGGGGTCAGTTGCCCCTGGCCTGCTGTGAAGGACAGTTCAGATCACCCTCAGTTCACCACTCAAATCTGGCCTGTGTCTGTTTTTCAAGCTTGTTTTTCCCATTTTGGTGTTGTTACCTTGAATCACCAGCAGGTGGTGCTATCTCAGTTGCTAGCCCCAGAGGGGGTGGGGCTGGACAGGAGCTGGGCAGAGACCGCAGATGGAAGCCTGCCTCAGGGCACATGGAAGGAGACCCATGGTCAGCAGGACGTCATGGTGGCAGCAGAGTGGCAGTGATTCCAGCAGATCTTGCCTGCAGGGGCTTCAAGGACTGAAGTCATGGATCATCTCAGGCACGGGTGGCATGATGTGCTATGGCTGCCATGGAGGCCGTGGCGGTGCTGGTGGCTGCTGTGTCTATGGCTGCAGTGGCTGTCCAGACTGCTGTGATGCCCCAGCAGTGGTGATGGCTGAACTCCATGTGAAGAGCAGGCTGCCGATGTTGGGATCCACAGCCCCCAGAGAGAGAGCCAGAGAAACTCTGCTTTCTCTTTTGCAGAATGTCTCATAGACCAGGCTGCCCCGTCGCCATCTTGCTGGAAGTCCTACTCCAAAAACTCAATATATTTCAGAAATAAACCTACCATCATTATATTTTAAGTATAATTTTCTATTTTGTCACTTAAATTTTATCTTGACTGTGTTGCATTTTAGCATTAATTTTTGTGAAATCACACTGCCCTTCTTTTCCCTTGTAATCTATTTTTCTTTTATCAAATATTATTTCTCTTTATAGATTAAAAAAGTGTTCCATTTTTTCTGTTTTTTAACTCTGCAATTACATTTTTCATAGTATTTCAAAAGAAACCAGACAAACTTGTTATCTTACAGTTTTAAAAGTCAGAAGTCAAAAATCGAGTTGCCAACAGAGCTACATTTCTTCTAGATGCTTCCAGGGATAATTCATCGCCTGACCCTTTTGGCCTTCTCAAGGCTGCCTGTACTCTATGACTCATGGGCCCTTTTGTGCATCATTCTATCTCTAGCTTCCATTTCCTATCTCCTGCTACTTGCTGTGTTCTCCTGCCACCTTCTTATAAGAACCTTTGTGACTACAGTGGACCCACCCAGATAATCTAGGATGTTTCCCTCATCTCGAGATCTTTAACTTAATTACATCTACAAAATAATGTTATAGCAACACCTCAATAAGTGCTTGACTGAGTAGCTGGAAACTACAGCCTGGCCAAGTTTATGCAGCAACCTGACCATAAGATAACTCCAGGAAACAGAATTTCAAAACTGGATTCTGAAACTGTGTGAGACTTCGTCATATATTTGAGGAATGCAAGAATAAACTTCTTATGAAGTAGAAATGGGATTCAGGTAATCCACACATAATATAGCATTGGGATTACTCAAATTACCATGGTAAGCAGCAGTACATAATGTGGAAATGGGAGGCAAATTACTGAGATATCAAGTTTTTGTGACACTGTGAACACAAAGGTTGGATAGCTATGCCATAAAGAGCACATGATTGCAGGTGTGGGG
>NW_007218769.1:0-12420 GCF_000164805.1 Carlito syrichta | reverse complement strand
AGGTGCTGGATTTTATCAAACGCTTTTTCTGCATCTAATGATATAATCATGTGGTTTGTTTTGACATCTGTGATGTATTAATTACATGTATGGTTTTACGAATGTTGAACCAGGCTTGCATCCCAGGGATAAAGCCTACTTTTTCATGATGGATGATTTTTGAGATGAGTTGTTGAATCCGGTACACTAGGATCTTGTTGAGAATTTTAGTATCTATGTTCATCAAAGATATTTGTAGTGACCTTTCTCTTTCGTCGTTTGGTCTTTACCTGGCTTGAGTATCAATGTAATGTTAGCTTCATTAAATGATTTAGGGAGAGTTCTATCTTTCTCAATCGCCTGGAATACCTTCAGTAGGATTGGTATAAGCTCCTCCTTAAGTGTCTTGTATAATTCTTCTGAAAAGCCATCTGGTCCAGGGCTTTTTTATTGCAGGTAGATTTCTTATTACATAGTAAATTTCCTTGATTGTTATTGCTCTATTTAGGGGCTCAATTTCTTCTTGTTTCAACCTAGGCTGGTTGTGTGATGACAGAAAGTTCTCCATTTCCAAAAGGTTTTCAGGTTTTCTTCCATACAAGTGTACACAGTAGTCTCTAATGATCTTTTGTATTTCTTCAGGATCAGATGTGACTTCATCTTTTGTGTTTCAGATTGTGTTTATTTGGGATTTTTCTCTCTTTTTCTTGGTCAGTCTAGCTAGGGGACCATCGATCTTGTTTATCCTTTCAAAGAACCAGCTTTTTGTTTCATTGATTTTTTTGTATTATCTTTTTGTCTTCTATGTCCTGGATTTGGCTTTTATTTTGGTGATCTGGATTCTTCTTCTGAAATTAGGGTTTTTGTGGTCTTGCTTTCCAGCTTCCTTAGGTGATTTGTTAGGCTGTTAATTTGTGATCCTTCCATTTACTTCATATGCATTTGTAGGGATACAAATTCCTCTCTTACTACAGTTTTCATGGATTCCCAGAGATTTTGGTAAGATGTTTCTTCATTTTCATTTGTTTCCAGGTATCTTTTAATCTCTGTTTTGATTTCATCAATGACCCAGGATTTGTTTAGCATCATGCTGTTTAGTGTCCATGTCTTTGTGGGTTTTGGGGGAATCTTGTTGGTGTTAATGCTTCTTTTTATTCCACTGTGGTCTGAAAAGGTGCATGGTAAAATTTCAGACCTTTTAAATTTGCTTATGTGTCAGAGACCCGCTCCAACTGAGGGTGGGTTAGGACCCACACCAGAGAATCTGGACGGCAAGAAGAGACCACTCGGAGGCAGTTCTTCTGGGAACAGTCTGATCAGTACTGAAGCCAAATTTTATTCGAACCTTTTCCAACTTATATACCATTTTCTATGCCCTCCAGCAGTGTGATAATCACTTGCTGGGGGCGTACAGATTCCATGCATATCGCGCTTTATAAACTATGCATCACAAGACCACCACGAGATTTACAAGTTCCAAGCAAACAATTCGAATTCCATGATGCCTGTTGTGCTTCACAAAAACTCACATTAAGGTCACAGGTGCACAATTTCAATACAGATTGTTCAAAGTGTTTTCCATAATGTTCAATAAATCATTCATATTATACTCTTTGTTCTAAACCCTGATTAATACAAAAAAACTTTCTAAGTTAACTCTAGGTTCAATCCAAGTTCACTGACTCCTAATATTTTTTAATGATTAATATTATCAACTTAACACTATACTATAATCTATAAGTTTACTTAAATGACTTAGCTGTTAGTTATACTATTAACCTATTATGATTTAATGTAATGCCTTATAATTCAGTTAAAACTTATTCTTAAACTATAAAACTAACCATGACTTAAGTGAATTTCCTATGTCTAAACTTTAACTTTTATATGATCTAGTGATTGGACTTTAATACTATGCTATATCTTATTAAGCTAATACCTCATCATTAATTCTTTTATAAATCGTATAGTAACTATTATATTTGAATAATGTAGCAAAAGGAAACAAAACAGTAAGCATAAATTTACTCAAATATACTATAAAATGTAAATGTAACTATGAGTGTATATGTATATATTTTATCCTAACAATCAAATAGTAGCTGTCACACTCTTGAACAAGGAAATACATGGCCGCCATGACAGTGGCCATGGGCTGAAGCAAACAGAGTTTCGGTAATTAATGAAACAAAAGAAAACGTTCTGCCTGGCTAGAGGCAGGGTGACAAAACTATTTAGTTTCTAATCTTAGCCCTAGGGGAGACTGCTTTCGGGAACAAGAGCTGATTAACCAGTCTACCAGGAAATAGAAGTTTTAAATATCTAGAAAGAGTAAACTTAGAGGACAAGTTGTATAGAATAATTCTGCTGTGCAACTTTCCATCAGGTGTATTGAGATTTACTTATAAGTTTTACTGCCATGTATGCACACTGGTCACTAATCACATGCCAATATTATAGGTATAACTGATGTCCTATGTCAGAGGTGATCTTCCAGATGGGCCTTTACAGGCCTCAGCCATGTAGCTATAGATGTTGGCTCCCAACACTTATGCTTGATTTATGGCCAAGTATGTGGTCGATCTTAGAGTACATTCCATACGGTGATGAGAAGAATGTGTATTCTGTGGCCTTTGGATGGAGGATTCTGTAGGTATCAATTAAATCCATTTGATCAAGAGTCATATTGAGGTTTCAGATATCGTTGCTGATTTTTGTCCTGATGATCTGTCTAGGGTTGTGAGTGGGGTATTAAAGTCCCCAGGTATGATGGTGTTGGAGTCGATGTCTATTTTTAGTTTACCTAGGAGCTGCTTTATGAAAGTCGGTGTTCCTATGTTCGGTGCATATGTTTGGGATGGATACTTCTTGTTGATTGATTGAACCTTTTATCATTATGTAGTGGTCTTCTGTATCTTTTTTAATTTTTGATAGCTTAAAGGGTATTTTGTCTGAGATTAGGATCACTACTCCTTCTTTCTTTTGTGTTCCATTCGCCTGAAAATTTCTTTCCCATCCACTTACTTTGAGTCTTGAGTGTCCTTTCTAGTGAGGTGAGATGCTTGAAAGCAATAGATTGTTGCCTGGTGATATTTTATCCATTTTGCCATTCTATGTATTTTCAGTGGTGTCTTTAGTCCATTCACCTTCAAACTAATTATTGAAATGTGAGAGTTGATCCCTTTCATAATGTTCTTACAGAGTTGTTGTTCTTCCTGTAGGTGTGTTGTCTTTCTATTGGTTTTAGTGTTGGATCATGTGTGTTTTTAATCTTTTGCCTGTACTCTTGTGAAGAACGTTGCTGTTTTTTTTCCTTTTCTTCTGTGTTCAATACTTTCTTAAGTGTTTCTGGTAGATGTGGTCTTGTGTCAGCGTAGGTTCTTAGGGATTGGATATGTGGGAAAGATTTCAATTCTCCCTCACTGATGAAGCTTAGCTTGGCTGGGTAGGTTATTCTCAGTTGAAATTGTTTATCTTTTAGAACTTTGAAGGTAGGGCTGAAGCTCTCCTAGCCTGGAGTGTTTCTGTAGATAAAGCTGCTGCTATTCTAATTGGTCTTCCCTGGTAGGTATTCTGACCCTTTTCTCTTGCAGTCTTTAGGAATTTTTTCTTTTTAACCTACTTTGTTTAGGCGAATTATTATGTGTCTGGTCTTCTCATTTATTGTCTTGCAGGTGTTCTCTGAATCTCTTGTGTTTAATTTTTTCATCTTTGATGAGATGAGGGAAGTTTTCTTTAATGATTTCATAAAGTATTTTTTTCCAGTGTGGCCTCTGTTTCTCTCTCTGCCTTAGGAAGGCCAATTACTCTTAGGTTAAGTCTCTTAAAGTGATTATTCATCTCTTGAAGGTTTTGTTCTGTCTTTTAAAACTTCTTTTCTATGCTTTTGACAGTTTGGGTTAGTTCTGTGTTTTGGTCTTTGAGCTCTGAGATTCTTTCTTCTGCTTGGCTAATTCTGCTTTCCATGCTTATTAGTTTGTTATCTATTTCCATTATAGTATTCTTTACTGCTGTTATTTCTGGCATCAGCTCTTTCCTACTTTCCTCTTGTCTCTCTTCAATATTTTTAATTCTCTCTATTAATGTCTTGATGTCTGGGTTTGTCACATGTGACCAGTCATTCTGGGGGCTCTTCATTGCTTGTGTTCCAGAGTCTGTTTTCTCAGTGTCTGATCGCCCAGGAGTCTGTGTGGGACCTATATTCTTCTTTTGGTTTTTCTTCATTTGTGCATTTTTTCCCCTCCCTACTTTTTCCTTTTCCTCCACATCACCGTCTTCTTTAATTCTGTTATTCAGGGGTAGAGGGATTGCTTTTACTTCTGTTTGTTCAATCTCCTATTCTTCTTATGTATGTCCTCTTACTTTGTTCAGTTCTGGAATTGCACTGTAGGTTGGGGGTGGTCCTTTTTGTAGTCTTGAGATTTACTTAAGGTGGGAGCTGTGATTCAAAATCTATCTGCAGGTCCTGGTATCCACTGACAGGTGTATGGATAATCTGAGTCCCACTTTCCACTACCTTGGAATCTGTCCATGCAGTGGGGCTGTATGTTTACTCCCTAAAATAAAATGACGTTAGCAGAGGGAAGAGAATGGAGCAGACAGTGAGGGGAAGATGGCGGAGGAGAGAGAGTGGATTAAGGGGGGAAACAGACGAGTATGTCTACAAATGGGGAGAGAGACCTAAACTGAAACAGATAAAAACAATAGACCACGGCTACAGACTCACCAGCTGCCATACAAAAAAAATTATAACCTGCAATGATGCTAAAATACAAGCTAACCAACCACCTTACTGGTGTGCTGTTCCTCTATACAAAGATATGGTTTACAGAGAGGAGAAAAGAGAAGAAAAGGAAGAGAGAGAAAAAAGGAACAAAACAATAGGAATAGAATCAATTCATTAAACTAACAGAACCAATCGAGCACACTCTGACACTTTTCGTTTAAGTCCAATGTCCTTTCAGCTCTGATTTCAAGCTGTCTTCTCAAGCTGGTAAATTAATTCACAGTTGGGGTCAGTTGCCCCTGGCCTGCTGTGAAGGACAGTTCAGATCACCCTCAGTTCACCACTCAAATCTGGCCTGTGTCTGTTTTTCAAGCTTGTTTTTCCCATTTTGGTGTTGTTACCTTGAATCACCAGCAGGTGGTGCTATCTCAGTTGCTAGCCCCAGAGGGGGTGGGGCTGGACAGGAGCTGGGCAGAGACCGCAGATGGAAGCCTGCCTCAGGGCACATGGAAGGAGACCCATGGTCAGCAGGACGTCATGGTGGCAGCAGAGTGGCAGTGATTCCAGCAGATCTTGCCTGCAGGGGCTTCAAGGACTGAAGTCATGGATCATCTCAGGCACGGGTGGCATGATGTGCTATGGCTGCCATGGAGGCCGTGGCGGTGCTGGTGGCTGCTGTGTCTATGGCTGCAGTGGCTGTCCAGACTGCTGTGATGCCCCAGCAGTGGTGATGGCTGAACTCCATGTGAAGAGCAGGCTGCCGATGTTGGGATCCACAGCCCCCAGAGAGAGAGCCAGAGAAACTCTGCTTTCTCTTTTGCAGAATGTCTCATAGACCAGGCTGCCCCGTCGCCATCTTGCTGGAAGTCCTACTCCAAAAACTCAATATATTTCAGAAATAAACCTACCATCATTATATTTTAAGTATAATTTTCTATTTTGTCACTTAAATTTTATCTTGACTGTGTTGCATTTTAGCATTAATTTTTGTGAAATCACACTGCCCTTCTTTTCCCTTGTAATCTATTTTTCTTTTATCAAATATTATTTCTCTTTATAGATTAAAAAAGTGTTCCATTTTTTCTGTTTTTTAACTCTGCAATTACATTTTTCATAGTATTTCAAAAGAAACCAGACAAACTTGTTATCTTACAGTTTTAAAAGTCAGAAGTCAAAAATCGAGTTGACAACAGAGCTACATTTCTTCTAGATGCTTTCCAGGGATAATTCATCCCTGACCCTTTTGGCTTTCTCAAGGCTGCCTGTACTCTATGACTCATGGGCCCTTTTGTGCATCATTCTATCTCTAGCTTCCATTTCCTATCTCCTGCTACTTGCTGTGTTCTCCTGCCACCTTCTTATAAGAACCTTTGTGACTACAGTGGACCCACCCAGATAATCTAGGATGTTTCCCTCATCTCGAGATCTTTAACTTAATTACATCTACAAAATAATGTTATAGCAACACCTCAATAAGTACTTGACTGAGTAGCTGGAAACTACAGCCTGGCCAAGTTTATGCAGCAACCTGACCATAAGATAACTCCAGGAAACAGAATTTCAAAACTGGATTCTGAAACTGTGTGAGACTTGGTCATATATTTGAGGAATGCAAGAATAAACTTCTTATGAAGTAGAAATGGGATTCAGGTAATCCACACATAATATAGCATTGGGATTACTCAAATTACCATGGTAAGCAGCAGTACATAATGTGGAAATGGGAGGCAAATTACTGAGATATCAAGTTTTTGTGACACTGTGAACACAAAGGTTGGATAGCTATGCCATAAAGAGCACATGATTGCAGGTGTGGGGAGGAAATTTAAAAGTGCAAACATGAATTCAAATTTGAATATTAGCATGTATATGAACATGCAATTTAGAGCATTCATGGAGAACAAGGAAGCCCTCCATAGTAACTCTGAACAGGTCAAGGCCTCAACTCCTAGAATAAGGTAGGTATAACTAAGCTATAAGCAAGCCAGAGTCTGATTGAAATATTAGCAGAGTTATAGCACTCAGTGAGGGCTTGACCACTTCATCTCTCCCATGCTAAAATAAAGGTTCTGTTTAGAAGTGGGTCTCTCAGTTATGGAATAGGGACATTTGGGCAGAAATTTGATCTTCCAAATTCACTGAAATTCCCCTCTTCACCCCATGCTACCACCACTATGCTAAGGTTTCAGTCCTCTTTTTCATACACCTGAAAACATTGCTTTACAAATAACAGTTTTTCTCAGGACACACCCTGTTACTGCTCATTGCTTCCAGGTCCATATGAGTTGAATCCTCAAATATTCCAGATGAAAATGAATAACACTTTCTCTAGAAAGAAAAAGCTATACACCAAAGGAGTTAAAAAGACTGTGAAACTTACTAATGGAAGCCTGGGGGCATCTGTGGAAGTGCATTCTAAAGATGTAAGGCCAAAAAAGGATGGAATAAAAGACTCTGTCTGAGTTTAGTGAAATTGTAGAATCTCACCTGCATTTTGGGATTGGTTTGAAGCTCTGTGAGTGGTGTTACTATTCTGTTCAGTTGTCTAATTGAAGCTTGAAATTAATGAGGTAGGTCCTGCAGTTATTGAGACAAAAATGCCAGGATGTCACTAGAGCACTGAATAGAAAGGTGTCTGAAGTTTCTGGTAAATGAGTATTTCACATGATCCTATTAGGGACAATCTGCTAGCAATCCCTTCTGTGGACCCTGAAGAAACTGCATTCACCAACACAATATGAAATGCTTTGCCAAAGGGACCAGCGACATCCTTGTTGAGCCCTCTTGCTCTGTAGGCTAAGGTAATGTGGGAGGTGCTACAATGGAATTAATGTATTTGGTCTAATGGGAATAATGGATTCTGAAATGGCAAAGACCAAGTGGTAATGACTTACACATCAGAGAAAAGCTGGGAAGTATTACCTGGTCTATGAATGAATCTGCATGTTATATGGATTTAAACTGGAAGCAACTGGGTTCATTTAGTGAAAAGCAGCTTTCCCCATTGGAAGCACCAATTATTGGGGCATTCTAGTTGTCCACAACATACACTCATCCACCAACAGCTTACAACTCCCCATTACATTCACCTCTAACTCATGTTTACCATATTTTGCTTTAGACAGTACACTTAGAAGTATCTTATATATATTTCTTGGGAAATATAGTCCATATTCTTGAATCAAGAGATTCTAGCATTCATGTGCCACTGACAACAGTTGCTGGTGCTTGATTCTGTAGGAATTCTGTAGGCTAGGAGGCCTTAATCTCGGACATCACTTCAAAGATGCTACCAGTACTGCATAGCCTCCCACCAAAACATCCAGAGAAACCCTGGCTCCTTGTAATTTGGTAAGGTTCAAGTGATAAAAAATTTTAAAAAGCAACCAGCTCCATGTAGTTCCTTTAAGCTGTGATCCCCAACCCATGTCTCTCCTTCAGACCCCAATAATAGCTAATCTCCCATTCTCAGGCTGTTTCTCAAATATC
Source organism: Carlito syrichta (assembly GCF_000164805.1). Lineage (NCBI taxonomy): Eukaryota > Metazoa > Chordata > Mammalia > Primates > Tarsiidae > Carlito > Carlito syrichta. The sequence continues at coordinate 4,226 of NW_007218769.1, read as the reverse complement.
TTAACCAAAACCTATTCAAATCTCCTCTACTCTCTCTCTTTTTTTTTTTTTTTTTGAGTTGGAGTCTCACTCTGTCGCCCAGACTGGAGTGCAGTGGCTGCTCACGGCCACTGCAGCCTCAACCTGCTGGGCTCTGGCAATCCTTCTGCCTCTGCCTTCCAAGTAGCTGGAACTACAGGTGCACGCTACCTCACCTGGCTAATTTTTTTTTAAATTTATTGTAGAGGTGAGGTCTCGCCAAGTTGCCCAGGTGGATCTTGAACCCGCGGGCTCAGGCAATTCACTCACCTCAGCCTCCCAAAGTGCGGGATTATAGGCTGAGCCCCTGAGCCCATAAAAATAGTCTTTTTTTTTTAGTTGGAGTCTCACTCTGTCACCCAGACTGGAGTGCAGTGGTCTCTCCCGGCCACTGCAGCCTTGCCTGCTGGGATCCAGCGATCCTTCCGCCTCAGCTTTCCAAGTAGCTGGAACTACAGGCGTGGGCTACCACACCAGGCTAATTTTTTGATTTGTTGTAGAGATGAGGTCTCACCAAGTTGCCCAGCCGGGTCTCGAACCCGTGGGCTCAGGCAATCCACTCACCTCAGCCTCCCAAAGGCGTGGGATTACAGGCTGAGCCACCAAGCCTGGTTTGCTCTCTCTTTACTTTCCCAAATACCAATCACATGTCTCTGTTGAATCCTAGACTCACACCTAGGATTATCTGAATGCTTTTGCCTTTTCTAGTTATGACTTTGAGGTTTTTTAAAAAAGGTAACTCATACTCTGTCGAGGCTGATTCATGAACTCCACTTCCAGTCAGATCTTCCCTGTAGATCCAGCATCTGTGTTCCCTCCTATAGACAACAATGCAACACCTGGACTCAGTTAGACACAATGGGAAGGCTACTTACTATTTGAGGCAATGAGATATAGTCCAATGAATGTCAGACTTAGAGTCTGAAAATCCGGGATCAACTCTTAACTTCTACTTGTTATCTGTATAAACTTGAGGAAAATTACTAAAAATCTTTTAGCTTTAGTTTCTTTATCTTTAAAGTAAAACTGAACATTGATGTTACCTATTTCATAGAAGTTTCATGAAATCAATTAACATAAGAAACTGTTCAGTTTAATGTTTTGCACATGCTATACATTCAAAAATAGATGGTTATTGTTTATGACTTACTCTAATAAACATCATAAAGTATTTTCAATTAGAACACAGGTCAGAAATTCATTTATTGATACTTTCATATTTTTAGCCATTCCTCAAATGTTTTTAAACTGCTGAAGTAAAAAGTCTAATTGGAAGCTGTGGGCTTAATAATAATTCCAAGTGATGATGAAGGGAGATTCTAATTCTTTACAGTAAACCCAAGCAAATTCCATGACTAACTGAAGGCCCATCTGCCCACTGGTGATAAATCTGCAATGCAGTGGAATTAGTAAAATAAACAGAAGGCACCTTCTTCTTTCTTGTCCCTGTTGCAGTTTCTCTTCTTGGCATTAATGCAAGTAAATGGATTAAAGAAATGTTCAATATTTCATACAAGCTTTAAGAGATTGCTGGAAATGTAGACCTTCTAGGAGGCAAAGTAACTAGTGGATGGTAGTGTTCTCTACCAGGAAAAAGTGCACTCTTTGATGTCAAAACATGATCCAGTCTGAGTCAGTCATTTCTTCCTACCAAAAACTTTCACTATGGAATAAACAAACATAGAAATTAAGTGTTTTAAGAATGGAGTCTTACCAATGGTAGTGTTCCCAAAGAAATTCTAAAAATTCTTACTGGTTAAGGTTCTAGGAGCTTCCTAGTTTCTCTTCTTACCAAGGCCAAAGTTTGAACCCAAGAGTTACTCTAGTAACTCATACCCATAAATTATCTGTTTTTGCTTGTTCTAAATCAGGTTTTTCTTCTATCTGCAAACAAAGTAATTTTCAAAATTTATACAATTATATTTGATTAAATTTTTAAAAACAGCATTTATTTCAGAAAAAAGTTCTTTTCATTGAACTAATTTATTTTATTTTTAAAAATTTGATATATAATATATAGTAATCAGATCAGGGTAATTAGCATATCCATCTCTCAAACATTTTTCATTTCTTTGTGCTGGGAATGTTCAATATCCTCCTTCTACATATTTAAAATTATGTATTATTGCTAACTATATTCACTCTGCAGTTGTACAGAACAATAGAACTTATTCCTCCTATCTAGCTGTAATTTTCTATCCTTGAACAAATATTTTCCTGCTCCCCCCACCCCCACTCTTCCCAGCCTCTAGTATCCTCTAGTCTACCTTTTACTTCTATGGTATCAACTTCTTTTTCTTTTTTTAGCTTTCCCATGTGAGTGAAAACATGTGATGTTTAACTTTCTGTTCCTGGTTTATCTCACTTAATTTATTGCCCTCCAGTTCCATCCATGTTGCTTTGAATGACAGAATTTCATTCCTTTTTTATGACTCAGTATCATTGTGTATTTATACTACATTTTCTTGGGCCAGTCATCTCTTGTTGGACACCTATATTGATTCCATCTCTTAACTACTGTGAGTAGTGCTGCAATAAACTTGGAAGTGCAGATTATATACATAATATATGTCTAGCATATATGTATATAATCTATATAATGTAATGGATATATATATACATCTATATATATATACACACACACATACATTTTTCTTTGCTTTGTATTAATGCTCAGTAAAGGGACTGTGGGATCATATGGTAGCTTTATTTGCAGTTTTTTGAGGTACGTCCACACTGTTCTCCATAGTGGCTGTGCTAGTGCACATTTCTATTAGCAGTGTATAAAAGTCCCCTTTTCTCTACATTCTCAGTATTCTTTTGTTTTGTTGTTATTTTGTTTGCTTGTTTTTTTGTTTTTTTTTTTTTTTGTCATTTTAAGAGTAGCCAGCTTAACAGGTGAGATGTTACTGTATTGTGGTCTTGATTTGCCTGTACCTGATGACTAGTGATGTTGAGCATTTTTTTCATATATTTGTTAGACATTTGCATGCCTTCTTTTGAGGCTTGTCTGTTCAGATCCTTTGACCATTTTTTAATCAAATTTTTTTGGGGGATTTTTCCTTGAGCTATTAGAATTTCTAGTATATTCTGCATACTAATCCCCATTTGAATGAATAGCAAATATTTTCTTCCATTCTGTAGATTATTTTTTCACTTTCTTGATTGTTGTCTTTGTTGTAGAGAAAATTTTACTTTGACATAATCCCATTTGTTTACTTTTGCTTTTGTTGTCTCTGTTGTTGAGGTCTTATCTGACCAATGTCTTGAAGCATTTTCCTGTGTTCTTCTAGTGCTTTTACAGTTTGGGGCCATATGTTTAGGTCTTTGATCCATCTTGAGTTGACTTTTGTATATGGTAAGATATTGAAGTCTAATTTTATTCTTCTGCATATGAATATTCAGTTTTTCTAGTATCATTTATTGAAAAGACTGTCTTCTCCTCAATGTATGTTCTTGGCACTTTCATTGAGAATTGACTGTAAATCATAGATTTATTACTGGATTATCTCTTCTAGTCCATTGGTCTATGTGTCTGTTTTATCCCAGTACCATGCTGATTTGGCCACTACAACTTTGTAGTATATTTTGAAGTCTAGTGTGATGCCTCTGATTTTGTTCTTCTTGCTTAGGCTGTTTGAAATGTTTCTGCTTCCAAAAAAACTTATCCATTTTTTTTCCTGTGATGAATACCATTGACATTTTTTCTTCTTTTGAGTTGGAGTCTCACTCTGTCACCCAGACTGGAGTGCAGTGGCTGCTCCCGGCCACTGCAGCCTCAACCTGCTGGGCTCCGGCGATCCTTCCTTCCACCTCAGCCTTCCAAGTAGCTGGGACTACAGGTGCATGCTACCACGCCCGGCTAATTTTTTGATTTATTGTAGAGATGAGGTCTCACCAAGTTGCCCAGTCGGGTCTAGAACCCCCGGGCTCAGGCAATTCACTCACCTCAGTGTCCCAAAGCGCAGGATTACAGACTGAGTCACCAAGCTCGGCTTCATTGGCATTTTGATAGTGATTACTTTGAATCTATAGATTGCTTTGAATAGTATGAACATTTTAACAATATTAATTATTCTGAGCCATGAGCATGGGATGTCTTTTCATTTGCTTGTATCCTCTTTAATTTCTTTTATCAATGTTCTATAGTTTCTTTTCAAGGCTTTTTGGTTAAATTTGTTCCTTTTAACCTTTTTGGTTAAATTTGT
>NW_007218768.1:0-759 GCF_000164805.1 Carlito syrichta | reverse complement strand
ACTCTATGACTCATGGGCCCTTTTGTGCATCATTCTATCTCTAGCTTCCATTTCCTATCTTCTGCTACTTGCTGTGTTCTCCTGCCACCTTCTTATAAGAACCTTTGTGACTACAGTGGACCCACCCAGATAATCTAGGATGTTTCCCTCATCTCGAGATCTTTAACTTAATTACATCTACAAAATAATATTATAGCAACACCTCAATAAGTGCTTGACTGAGTAGCTGGAAACTACAGCCTGGCCAAGTTTATGCAGCAACCTGACCATAAGATAACTCCAGGAAACAGAATTTCAAAACTGGATTCTGAAACTGTGTGAGACTTGGTCATATATTTGAGGAATGCAAGAATAAACTTCTTATGAAGTAGAAATGGGATTCACGTAATCCACACATAATATAGCATTGGGATTACTCAAATTACCATGGTAAGCAGCAGTACATAATGTGGAAATGGGAGGCAAATTACTGAGATATCAAGTTTTTGTGACACTGTGAACACAAAGGTTGGATAGCTATGCCATAAAGAGCACATGATTGCAGGTGTGGGGAGGAAATTTAAAAGTGCAAACATGAATTCAAATTTGAATATTAGCATGTATATGAACATGCAATTTAGAGCATTCATGGAGAACAAGGAAGCCCTCCATAGTAACTCTGACAGGTCAAGGCCTCAACTCCTAGAATATGTAGGTATAACTAGCTATAGCAGCCAGAGTCTGATTGAAATATTAGCAGAGTTATAGCACTCAGTGAGG
>NW_007218767.1:0-3529 GCF_000164805.1 Carlito syrichta | reverse complement strand
CTCCTGCCACCTTCTTATAAGAACCTTTGTGACTACAGTGGACCCACCCAGATAATCTAGGATGTTTCCCTCATCTCGAGATCTTTAACTTAATTACATCTACAAAATAATATTATAGCAACACCTCAATAAGTGCTTGACTGAGTAGCTGGAAACTACAGCCTGGCCAAGTTTATGCAGCAACCTGACCATAAGATAACTCCAGGAAACAGAATTTCAAAACTGGATTCTGAAACTGTGTGAGACTTGGTCATATATTTGAGGAATGCAAGAATAAACTTCTTATGAAGTAGAAATGGGATTCACGTAATCCACACATAATATAGCATTGGGATTACTCAAATTACCATGGTAAGCAGCAGTACATAATGTGGAAATGGGAGGCAAATTACTGAGATATCAAGTTTTTGTGACACTGTGAACACAAAGGTTGGATAGCTATGCCATAAAGAGCACATGATTGCAGGTGTGGGGAGGAAATTTAAAAGTGCAAACATGAATTCAAATTTGAATATTAGCATGTATATGAACATGCAATTTAGAGCATTCATGGAGAACAAGGAAGCCCTCCATAGTAACTCTGAACAGGTCAAGGCCTCAACTCCTAGAATAAGGTAGGTATAACTAAGCTATAAGCAAGCCAGAGTCTGATTGAAATATTAGCAGAGTTATAGCACTCAGTGAGGGCTTGACCACTTCATCTCTCCCATGCTAAAATAAAGGTTCTGTTTAGAAGTGGGTCTCTCAGTTATGGAATAGGGACATTTGGGCAGAAATTTGATCTTCCAAATTCACTGAAATTCCCCTCTTCACCCCATGCTACCACCACTATGCTAAGGTTTCAGTCCTCTTTTTCATACACCTGAAAACATTGCTTTACAAATAACAGTTTTTCTCAGGACACACCCTGTTACTGCTCATTGCTTCCAGGTCCATATGAGTTGAATCCTCAAATATTCCAGATGAAAATGAATAACACTTTCTCTAGAAAGAAAAAGCTATACACCAAAGGAGTTAAAAAGACTGTGAAACTTACTAATGGAAGCCTGGGGGCATCTGTGGAAGTGCATTCTAAAGATGTAAGGCCAAAAAAGGATGGAATAAAAGACTCTGTCTGAGTTTAGTGAAATTGTAGAATCTCACCTGCATTTTGGGATTGGTTTGAAGCTCTGTGAGTGGTGTTACTATTCTGTTCAGTTGTCTAATTGAAGCTTGAAATTAATGAGGTAGGTCCTGCAGTTATTGAGACAAAAATGCCAGGATGTCACTAGAGCACTGAATAGAAAGGTGTCTGAAGTTTCTGGTAAATGAGTATTTCACATGATCCTATTAGGGACAATCTGCTAGCAATCCCTTCTGTGGACCCTGAAGAAACTGCATTCACCAACACAATATGAAATGCTTTGCCAAAGGGACCAGCGACATCCTTGTTGAGCCCTCTTGCTCTGTAGGCTAAGGTAATGTGGGAGGTGCTACAATGGAATTAATGTATTTGGTCTAATGGGAATAATGGATTCTGAAATGGCAAAGACCAAGTGGTAATGACTTACACATCAGAGAAAAGCTGGGAAGTATTACCTGGTCTATGAATGAATCTGCATGTTATATGGATTTAAACTGGAAGCAACTGGGTTCATTTAGTGAAAAGCAGCTTTCCCCATTGGAAGCACCAATTATTGGGGCATTCTAGTTGTCCACAACATACACTCATCCACCAACAGCTTACAACTCCCCATTACATTCACCTCTAACTCATGTTTACCATATTTTGCTTTAGACAGTACACTTAGAAGTATCTTATATATATTTCTTGGGAAATATAGTCCATATTCTTGAATCAAGAGATTCTAGCATTCATGTGCCACTGACAACAGTTGCTGGTGCTTGATTCTGTAGGAATTCTGTAGGCTAGGAGGCCTTAATCTCGGACATCACTTCAAAGATGCTACCAGTACTGCATAGCCTCCCACCAAAACATCCAGAGAAACCCTGGCTCCTTGTAATTTGGTAAGGTTCAAGTGATAAAAAATTTTAAAAAGCAACCAGCTCCATGTAGTTCCTTTAAGCTGTGATCCCCAACCCATGTCTCTCCTTCAGACCCCAATAATAGCTAATCTCCCATTCTCAGGCTGTTTCTCAAATATCTTAACCAAAAACCTATTCAAATCTCCTCTACTCTCTCTCTTTTTTTTTTTTTTGAGTTGGAGTCTCACTCTGTCGCCCAGACTGGAGTGCAGTGGCTGCTCACGGCCACTGCAGCCTCAACCTGCTGGGCTCTGGCAATCCTTCTGCCTCTGCCTTCCAAGTAGCTGGAACTACAGGTGCACGCTACCTCACCTGGCTAATTTTTTTATAATTTATTGTAGAGGTGAGGTCTCGCCAAGTTGCCCAGGTGGATCTTGAACCCGCGGGCTCAGGCAATTCACTCACCTCAGCCTCCCAAAGTGCGGGATTATAGGCTGAGCCCCTGAGCCCATAAAAATAGTCTTTTTTTTTTTAGTTGGAGTCTCACTCTGTCACCCAGACTGGAGTGCAGTGGTCTCTCCCGGCCACTGCAGCCTTGCCTGCTGGGATCCAGCGATCCTTCCGCCTCAGCTTTCCAAGTAGCTGGAACTACAGGCGTGGGCTACCACACCAGGCTAATTTTTTGATTTGTTGTAGAGATGAGGTCTCACCAAGTTGCCCAGCCAGGTCTCGAACCCATGGGCTCAGGCAATCCACTCACCTCAGCCTCCCAAAGGCGTGGGATTACAGGCTGAGCCACCAAGCCTGGTTTGCTCTCTCTTTACTTTCCCAAATACCAATCACATGTCTCTGTTGAATCCTAGACTCACACCTAGGATTATCTGAATGCTTTTGCCTTTTCTAGTTATGACTTTGAGGTTTTTTAAAAAAGGTAACTCATACTCTGTCGAGGCTGATTCATGAACTCCACTTCCAGTCAGATCTTCCCTGTAGATCCAGCATCTGTGTTCCCTCCTATAGACAACAATGCAACACCTGGACTCAGTTAGACACAATGGGAAGGCTACTTACTATTTGAGGCAATGAGATATAGTCCAATGAATGTCAGACTTAGAGTCTGAAAATCCGGGATCAACTCTTAACTTCTACTTGTTATCTGTATAAACTTGAGGAAAATTACTAAAAATCTTTTAGCTTTAGTTTCTTTATCTTTAAAGTAAAACTGAACATTGATGTTACCTATTTCATAGAAGTTTCATGAAATCAATTAACATAAGAAACTGTTCAGTTTAATGTTTTGCACATGCTATACATTCAAAAATAGATGGTTATTGTTTATGACTTACTCTAATAAACATCATAAAGTATTTTCAATTAGAACACAGGTCAGAAATTCATTTATTGATACTTTCATATTTTTAGCCATTCCTCAAATGTTTTTAAACTGCTGAAGTAAAAAGTCTAATTTGGGAAGCTGTGGGCTTAATAATAATTCCAAGTGATGATGAAGGGAGATTCTAATTCTTTACAGTAAACCAAGCAAATTCCATGACTAACTGAAGGC
>NW_007218766.1:0-3848 GCF_000164805.1 Carlito syrichta | reverse complement strand
AATGTTTCACATTTGATCTGGTTTTAGAAAACTTAAATATATATAGTTTTAATAGTTACATTTTGTTTTATTTTGCTTAAAGAATCTATGCAATCTAATCTTACAAATGCATACTAATGTGTATGTGGAGGAAGGGCAGGGCTGTCAGTAGTTTTAGAGACTTTAAATAAGGATTTTCCCATTAAAGTTTTGATATCTAGACATACTAAAAAAATGAACTTGACATCATCTAAGTAATTCATGAAATAGCCTTAAAATTTGATTGTAATATCTTCTTAAAATGACACTTTGTTTATAAATAAAATAAATAAAAGCATAGTGAACATTTTAATTTGCAAGAAGTCTCTGATTCCTAGTACCCTATCCCCTACTTTATTCAAATTTTGAAAACTACAAGAGACAGTAAAGCTTCCCATTCATCATCCTATTTCAAAAGAGAACAAATCCAGACCCCAGATCAAGGAAGAATAGAGATCTGAGCAAACATCAGAAGAGAAAACCTCTCCCACTGACACTGAGTAACAGAACTAAAGAGAAAGAAAAAAAAGAGATCTGTCACAAATGAGGAAAAGCCAAAGGAAGACCTTAGGCAATTTCAAGTGTACCAAAAATAAAAGTCCTGAAAAATCAGACTTTGGTTCCCAAACAGAGGAAGTCACCAAAGACTGTCCCCAGAATATGACAGGGATTAGGGAATGAATGGAAAGAGTGAATAGGATTCAAGCAAGACAACATGACATGCAACACTGAAAGAACTTGTAACAGAGATTTTGGCAATAAAAAAATTTCACCCAGGAAATAAATAACAAGATGACAAGCATGGAAAGCAGAATTAATCTAGCTGATGAAAGAATCTCAGAACTTAAAGATGAGAACATGGAATTAACCCAATCTGTAAAAAACATAGATAGAAGACTCGGAAAGAAAGAACAAAGCCTACAAGACATGTGTGATCATTTCAAAAGGCCAAACCTATGCCTGATTGATATCCCAGAGGCAGAAAGGGAAATGGAGAACAACTTGGAGCAAGTATTCCAGGAAGTAATCCAAGAAAACTTTCCCCATCTCACCAGAAATGTGACCAGCCAAGTACAAGAGATACAGAGAACACCACAAAGACATCAAATGAAAAGAACAAACTAGACACATAGTAATTTGCCTACACAAAGTAGGCACAAAGAAAAAATCCTAAAGGCAGCAAGAGAGAAAGGTCAGACTAGGTACAAGGAAAGCCAATCAGAATAGCAGCAGACCTATCAGCAGAAACTATACAAGCAAGAAGGAACTGGGGCCCTATATTCAAAGTCCCCAAAGATAAACAATTTAAACAAAGAATTTCCTATCCAGTCAAGCTCAGCTTCATCAGTAATGGAGAATTAAAATCCTTCCCTGACATTCAATCCCTAAGAGATTATGTAGCTTCCAGAGCAGCTTTACAGAAGACACATAAAAAGATATTAAGCATAGAAGAAAGAAGAAAAAGTTTGACCACACACTTCCCAAAAGAACAGCAGAGCATCGAATCAGCAGAGAATACAGTGCAACAAGAAACTTGAAAGAACACAAATACATTAACCCCAAAGTCAAAAGAAAACAAGCAAAGTAAAAACGTTATAAGAACCTCATGACAGGGATAAACAATCATGTTTCAATAATCAACCTGAATGTAAATGGACTAAATGCACCACTGAAAAGACACAGAATGGTGGACTGGATAAGAAACCATGACCCAGTTATTTGCTGCATCCAGGAGACTCATCACACTTCAAGGGATGCACACAAACTCAAAGTCAAAGTTTGGAAAAAGTTTCCAGGCAAATGGATCACAAAAGAAGGATGGAGTGGCAATCTTAATATCAGACAAAACAACATTTAAGCTATCAACAATTTAAAAAGATGCAAAAGTACACTACATAATAATAAAATGTTCAATCAATAAACAAGAAATATCCATCCTAAAGAAACACATACCCAACACAGTAGCACCAGTCTTTATAAAGCAACTACTAAGTAAACTTAAAAAAATATGGACTCTAACACTATTATAGCAGGGGACTTGAATATCCTACTGACAACCCTAGACAGATCATCAAGGCAAAAAATCAACAAGGAGATTCAGAACCTAAACTTGACACTTGACCAAATGGACTTAATAGCTACCTACAGATTATTCCACCCAACAACCACAGAATGTACATTCTACTCATTACCACATGGAACATACTCCAAGATTGATCACATCCTTGGCCATAAATCAGCATAAGCAAATTCCATAAGCTTTAAATCTTACCACACATATTCTCAGACCACAGTGGAATAAAAATAAATATGAACACCAACAACATTTCCCCAAAATTCACAAAGACATGGACACTAAATAGCATGATGCTGGAAAAGCTACTGGGTCAACACTGAAATCAAAGCAGAAATTGAAATATTCCTGGAAACAAATAAAAATGAAGAAACCTCTTACCAAAACCTCTGGGATGCCCTGAAAGAAGTTATCAGAGGAGAATTTTTATCTCCAGGAGCACACATCAAGAAAATGGAAAGACCAGAAGTTGAGAGCCTAACAAATCACGAAAGGGAGCTGGAAAGAAAAGACCACAAAAACCTGAACTTTCGCCAGGCTCAGTGGCTCAGCCTGTAATCCCACGCCTTTGGGAGGCTGAGGTGAGTGGATTGCCTGAGCCTGTGGGTTCGAGACCCGCCTGGGCCACGAGACCTCATCTCTACAATAAATCAAAAATTAGCCAGGCGTGGTACTGTATGCCTGTTATTTTGGCTACTCGGAAGACTGAGGCAGAAGAATCCCCGGAGCCCAGCAGGTCAGTGCTGCGGTGGCCGGGAGCAGCCACTGCACTCCACTCTGAGCGACAGAATGAGACTCCAGACTCAAAACAAACAAACAAACAAACAAAAAAACCCCTGAACTTTAGCAGAATAATCCAAATCACAAAAATAACTCACATATGGAACACAGAAGACAAAAATACCATAGAAAACATCAACAAAACAAAAAGCTGGTTCTATGAAAAAATTAACAAGACTGATGGGCCCCTAGCCAGAATGATCAAGAAAAAGAGAGGAAAAACCCCAAATAAACACAATCAGAAGTACAAAGGTCAAATCACAACTGACCCTGAAGAAATACAAAAGATTATCAGTGATTACTCTGTACACCTATATGCAAACAAACTTGATAACCTAAATGAAATAGAGAACATTCTGACATCACACAATTTCCCCACATTGAAACAAAAAGATATTGAGACACTAAACAGACCAATAACATCCCAGGAAATTGACTCTGTCATATGAAAACTACCTACCAAAAAAAAAAGCTTTGGAATGGATGGCTTGCCAGCAGAATTCTACAAAACATACAAGGAAGAGCAGATACCAATTGTATTGGAAGTATTCCAGGCAATTGAGTAAAATGGAATTCTCCTCAAATAATTTTAGGAAGCAAACTGATATCCAAACTGGGTAAAGATCCAAAAACAAAAAAAGAGAATTACAGGCCAATATCCCTTAAGAAGAGAATCATAGGACAATATCCCTTATGAACATAGTAGCAAAAATCCTCAACAAGATTCTAGAAAATTGGATCCAAAAACACATCTCAAAAATCACCCACCATGACCAAGTAGGCTTCATCCCCAGGATGCAGGACTGGTTCAACATTCACAAGACCATAAATGTTATTAAATACCTCAACAGATGTAAAAACAAGAACTACATGATTATCTCATTAGATGCAGGGAAAAGCTTTTGATAAAATCCAGCATCTCTCTTGAAAAAAAACTTCAAACACCTAGGTATAGAAGGGAACAGACCTCAAAATA
>NW_007218765.1:0-3795 GCF_000164805.1 Carlito syrichta | reverse complement strand
ATAGTTACATTTTGTTTTATTTTGCTTAAAGAATCTATGCAATCTAATCTTACAAATGCATACTAATGTGTATGTGGAGGAAGGGCAGGGCTGTCAGTAGTTTTAGAGACTTTAAATAAGGATTTTCCCATTAAAGTTTTGATATCTAGACATACTAAAAAAATGAACTTGACATCATCTAAGTAATTCATGAAATAGCCTTAAAATTTGATTGTAATATCTTCTTAAAATGACACTTTGTTTATAAATAAAATAAATAAAAGCATAGTGAACATTTTAATTTGCAAGAAGTCTCTGATTCCTAGTACCCTATCCCCTACTTTATTCAAATTTTGAAAACTACAAGAGACAGTAAAGCTTCCCATTCATCATCCTATTTCAAAAGAGAACAAATCCAGACCCCAGATCAAGGAAGAATAGAGATCTGAGCAAACATCAGAAGAGAAAACCTCTCCCACTGACACTGAATAACAGAACTAAAGAGAAAGAAAAAAAAGAGATCTGTCACAAATGAGGAAAAGCCAAAGGAAGACCTTAGGCAATTTCAAGTGTACCAAAAATAAAAGTCCTGAAAAATCAGACTTTGGTGCCAAAACAGAGGAAGTCACCAAAGACTGTCCCCAGAATATGACAGGGATTAGGGAATGAATGGAAAGAGTGAATAGGATTCAAGCAAGACAACATGACATGCAACACTGAAAGAACTTGTAACAGAGATTTTGGCAATAAAAAAATTTCACCCAGGAAATAAATAACAAGATGACAAGCATGGAAAGCAGAATTAATCTAGCTGATGAAAGAATCTCAGAACTTAAAGATGAGAACATGGAATTAACCCAATCTGTAAAAAACATAGATAGAAGACTCGGAAAGAAAGAACAAAGCCTACAAGACATGTGTGATCATTTCAAAAGGCCAAACCTATGCCTGATTGATATCCCAGAGGCAGAAAGGGAAATGGAGAACAACTTGGAGCAAGTATTCCAGGAAGTAATCCAAGAAAACTTTCCCCATCTCACCAGAAATGTGACCAGCCAAGTACAAGAGATACAGAGAACACCACAAAGACATCAAATGAAAAGAACAAACTAGACACATAGTAATTTGCCTACACAAAGTAGGCACAAAGAAAAAATCCTAAAGGCAGCAAGAGAGAAAGGTCAGACTAGGTACAAGGAAAGCCAATCAGAATAGCAGCAGACCTATCAGCAGAAACTATACAAGCAAGAAGGAACTGGGGCCCTATATTCAAAGTCCCCAAAGATAAACAATTTAAACAAAGAATTTCCTATCCAGTCAAGCTCAGCTTCATCAGTAATGGAGAATTAAAATCCTTCCCTGACATTCAATCCCTAAGAGATTATGTAGCTTCCAGAGCAGCTTTACAGAAGACACATAAAAAGATATTAAGCATAGAAGAAAGAAGAAAAAGTTTGACCACACACTTCCCAAAAGAACAGCAGAGCATCGAATCAGCAGAGAATACAGTGCAACAAGAAACTTGAAAGAACACAAATACATTAACCCCAAAGTCAAAAGAAAACAAGCAAAGTAAAAACGTTATAAGAACCTCATGACAGGGATAAACAATCATGTTTCAATAATCAACCTGAATGTAAATGGACTAAATGCACCACTGAAAAGACACAGAATGGTGGACTGGATAAGAAACCATGACCCAGTTATTTGCTGCATCCAGGAGACTCATCACACTTCAAGGGATGCACACAAACTCAAAGTCAAAGTTTGGAAAAAGTTTCCAGGCAAATGGATCACAAAAGAAGGATGGAGTGGCAATCTTAATATCAGACAAAACAACATTTAAGCTATCAACAATTTAAAAAGATGCAAAAGTACACTACATAATAATAAAATGTTCAATCAATAAACAAGAAATATCCATCCTAAAGAAACACATACCCAACACAGTAGCACCAGTCTTTATAAAGCAACTACTAAGTAAACTTAAAAAAATATGGACTCTAACACTATTATAGCAGGGGACTTGAATATCCTACTGACAACCCTAGACAGATCATCAAGGCAAAAAATCAACAAGGAGATTCAGAACCTAAACTTGACACTTGACCAAATGGACTTAATAGCTACTACAGATTATTCCACCCAACAACCACAGAATGTACATTCTACTCATTACCACATGGAACATACTCCAAGATTGATCACATCCTTGGCCATAAATCAGCATAAGCAAATTCCATAAGCTTTAAATCTTACCACACATATTCTCAGACCACAGTGGAATAAAAATAAATATGAACACCAACAACATTTCCCCAAAATTCACAAAGACATGGACACTAAATAGCATGATGCTGGAAAAGCTACTGGGTCAACACTGAAATCAAAGCAGAAATTGAAATATTCCTGGAAACAAATAAAAATGAAGAAACCTCTTACCAAAACCTCTGGGATGCCCTGAAAGAAGTTATCAGAGGAGAATTTTTATCTCCAGGAGCACACATCAAGAAAATGGAAAGACCAGAAGTTGAGAGCCTAACAAATCACGAAAGGGAGCTGGAAAGAAAAGACCACAAAAACCTGAACTTTCGCCAGGCTCAGTGGCTCAGCCTGTAATCCCACACCTTTGGGAGGCTGAGGTGAGTGGATTGCCTGAGCCTGTGGGTTCGAGACCCGCCTGGGCCACGAGACCTCATCTCTACAATAAATCAAAAATTAGCCAGGCGTGGTACTGTATGCCTGTTATTTTGGCTACTCGGAAGACTGAGGCAGAAGAATCCCCGGAGCCCAGCAGGTCAATGCTGCGGTGGCCGGGAGCAGCCACTGCACTCCACTCTGGCGACAGAATGAGACTCCAGACTCAAAACAAACAAACAAACAAACAAAAAAACCCCTGAACTTTAGCAGAATAATCCAAATCACAAAAATAACTCACATATGGAACACAGAAGACAAAAATACCATAGAAAACATCAACAAAACAAAAAGCTGGTTCTATGAAAAAATTAACAAGACTGATGGGCCCCTAGCCAGAATGATCAAGAAAAAGAGAGGAAAAACCCCAAATAAACACAATCAGAAGTACAAAGGTCAAATCACAACTGACCCTGAAGAAATACAAAAGATTATCAGTGATTACTCTGTACACCTATATGCAAACAAACTTGATAACCTAAATGAAATAGAGAACATTCTGACATCACACAATTTCCCCACATTGAAACAAAAAGATATTGAGACACTAAACAGACCAATAACATCCCAGGAAATTGACTCTGTCATATGAAAACTACCTACCAAAAAAAAAAGCTTTGGAATGGATGGCTTGCCAGCAGAATTCTACAAAACATACAAGGAAGAGCAGATACCAATTGTATTGGAAGTATTCCAGGCAATTGAGTAAAATGGAATTCTCCTCAAATAATTTTAGGAAGCAAACTGATATCCAAACTGGGTAAAGATCCAAAAACAAAAAAAGAGAATTACAGGCCAATATCCCTTAAGAAGAGAATCATAGGACAATATCCCTTATGAACATAGTAGCAAAAATCCTCAACAAGATTCTAGAAAATTGGATCCAAAAACACATCTCAAAAATCACCCACCATGACCAAGTAGGCTTCATCCCCAGGATGCAGGACTGGTTCAACATTCACAAGACCATAAATGTTATTAAATACCTCAACAGATGTAAAAACAAGAACTACATGATTATCTCATTAGATGCAGGGAAAAGCTTTTGATAAAATCCAGCATCTCTCTTGAAAAAAAACTTCAAACACCTAGGTATAGAAGGGAACAGACCTCAAAATA
>NW_007218764.1:0-5343 GCF_000164805.1 Carlito syrichta | reverse complement strand
CTTTAATGGTAACTTATAACTGGAGAAATTTTTGGATAGGTGTGAATACGTGGTTCTCTTCCATTCTTGGGAATAAAATCCACCATGTCTACCGCATTCGGCAGAGCACTGTACTAAAGAGCTTGAAGCCTAAGGATTGCTCTGTAGTCAAGGTCCCTCCCATTATGATGTCAAAGTTCTGAGGCTGATGTCATAAATGACAATTTCACATGCTTGTTTCCTTGACTTTACTTACGACTTTTAATGTAAAAATTAGCTTTGTCGTCAATCAACAGATTCAATGAAATAACCATTACATTAACATCATTCTTCTCAGATCTGGAAATTGAATTCATATGAAACCATAACCAATCATGAATAACCAAAATAATCTTATCAAAATAAATAAAATAGAAGCTATCGCAGTTCCAGACTTCAAACTTTACTATATGTTTACACTAATCAACACAGCACGGTATTAGTACAAGAATAGGTCCATAGGCCAATGGATCAGAACAGAGAATGAAATCATCAAATTCTCAGCCTCCTTATCTTTGAAAAATCCTCCAAGACCCACTGGTTAATGGACAACATATTCAGGAAATGGTGCTTGGAAAAGGCTGACAACATGCACAAGATTGAAACAGGACCCATATCTATCACCATACACATTAACTCTAAACGAATCAAAGACCTAAACGTAAAACACCAAATTATAATAATCTTACAATACTCAGGAGACACCATTAGGTAAACTGGAATCGGAAATTAATTCCTCTTCAGAGCCCTAAATACCAATGCCTTAAGAAGTAAGTTAGACAAGTGGGATCTCATCAAATTAATATACTTCTGAAAAACAAAAGAAGCCATCAAAAGCGCAGGGATACACCCAACAGAATGGGAAAAAGATTCTCCAACTATATATCTGTAAAAAGGCATAACATTTTATGGGGGACCAGCCCCCAAAAGAGATTTAGAGGGTCCCTGGAAGGTGGGGCAGTATCGGCGAATATTCTGGGACAATTAGAAGGGAAGAAAGAGACTGGACTCTGTCTAGTGCAGAAGCCGATTCTGTAGTAGGGATAGATTTGAAAGAAAGATGGAGGAATAGATATAAAGAGGAAGAAAGAGAAAGAAAGTGGACAACTGTTCAGTGAAATGAGCAGAAGCCATTTATTGGGACCAGCCGTGAGTCTTTTATCCCAAACTTTCACATGTTAAATCACAAGACTTTCACGTGGGCACAAAACCAGGTAGGTGAGGGGCATCCCCCACTCACCAGGCGTTTCCTTAGGAATGAGGAAGGACAATCCCAATCAAATCACAAGAGTTTTACATGAACACAAAGCCAGGTGGGTGGAAGGTGTCCTCACCCACCAGGCATTTTCCTTAGCATGAGAAAGGACAATCTTAATCAAATCACAACTGTTTTACATGAACACAAAGCCAGGTGGGTCGGGGGCATCCCCGTCCACCAGGTGTTTTCCCCACGCATGAAGAAGGACAATCCCAAAATTATCTCACTGTTCCTTGTGTCAATACAATAGTTTTAATATCATAAAATCCTAATAATCAATAACTTCTAAAACTTATGCATTCCCAACACCTAATGACTGACTTAAATCCTAATAACTTTCTATTCTGTGCTAACTTTACCTGTACTATAAAAAACTCTTAATTATAGGTCACACCAGTTCCTAAAGAATGTAGCCCAGTCCAAAATGGACGCTGGGCCCTTAGGAATGTGGCCCAGCCCAAAGTTCATGCTGGGCCATTTCAGGTAACCTTAGATAACCATCTAAAGCTGGAAACAGCTCTCTAAATGTATATACTAATTCTACAAATATATTTTTAAATCTTATAAAGAAGCTTGTATCATATATAAGGCTCCCACGTGTGATATGAGTTTGAACTGTGTTAAGTTTAAAGCCAAAACTGCAGTCTGTGAGAAATGGGAACAATGGATCCCTAGAGTCAACCATGCCTGTCATATTCTCAGAACTTCATGCTTAGATCATTAAAATCCCTACCAGTGGGTAATGCTAAACAACAAGGAAAGGAGGAGGGAATGGGTCTTCAGCTCCTGAACCAGCCTGGTGGTCTCAGGGTCCGCAGCATGCCTGGATCCCTAACGCTCAGGCAGGCCTCCACGGCTGGCCCCCAACAACATTTAGGATCTGCAGAAAACTCAAACACTAAGAAAAATCAGACAAACAATCCCTTTGAAAAGTGTGCAAAATACGTGATTAGACACTTTTCATAAGAAGAGTTACATACACACAGCAGACACATAGAAATTGCTCAGCCTTTCTCATCCTCCCAGATATGCAAATGAAACCACTTGGAAATACCACTTTCCCTATATAAGACGGGCCATCATTTATAAAACAAACAATAACAGATGCAGGTCAGGATTTGGGAAGAAATAAATGCTTCTACATTCCATGTGGACTGAAAAGTAGAGCAACATGTTTGGAAAACAGTGTAGAGGTTTGTAAAGGGACAAGATATTGACCTACGATGTGACTCAGTAATTCCCCTGTACAGAATATACCTGGAGTAACTCAAATCATTTTATCAAAAAGATACCTGCTCCAGTATGTTTTTTGCTCCAGTATGTTTTACTAATGACACTTGCAAAAAAACATGGTGCCAACCATGTTGCCCATCAAAGCTGGAATGGATAAAATAAATGTGGCATATATACAGTGGAATATTATGCAGCCATAAAGAAGGACAGATAGAAGGATTTTTCAGAACGTTTGATGGATATGAGGTAGGTCATTTTCAGTGATTTATTACAGAAAAAAGAATAAAGTTCCATATGTTCTCACTCATGAGCTGAACTTGATCACTTCTAGTGCTGTACAAAGTGATTGGCAGTAGTGGGAAAATGTTTAGGGAGAGGTGTCAGATTGGCAGTGAAGGGATACTGCTAAGGAAGGGAGGAGAATACCTAATCAACCAGGGACCCTCCATAATCAATATTTGTATATCTAACTGAATTGTACCCTACATTTTTAAAAAATTTAAAATATATAATTAATTAAATAAATAAATGAAAGCTGTAAGACATGCAACTGATTAATTTGTTTATTCTATGTTTTATTGCTTGTTACTTTAAAAATGGTTACAATTCAGGGCTGGGCCTAGAGATTTCATTATGCAGGGATTGATTTTTTTAACAATTGTGTAATACTCCAATGATAACTGCTTTTCCTTTTAATACGATGGAATACATGGTATAAGTCTGCCTTCAAAATTGACAACTACAGTGTTTCTCACATAAATTCTGAACGTTTTATTCTGCCTACATTGAAACTTGTTGAGATTCCAGATCTATATCATACTTAAAAAAATGAACCTTGAGATTCACTGTACCTAAGTGCTATTCAGAAGGTAGAATTCATTTTGAGACCCGCCTGGGCAGTGAGACCTCATCTCTTCAATAAATAAAAAAATCAGCCAGGTGTCGTAGCGCATGCCTGTAATTCCGGCTACTTGGTAGGCTGAGGCGGAAGGATCACCGGAGCCCAGCAGGTGAGGCTGCAGAGGCCGGAAGAGGGCACTGCACTCCAGTCTGGGCGACATAATGAGACTCCAACTCAAAAAAAAATCTTAAAATATTTTAGACTATAGAACAGTATCCTAATTTAATACACTTTTATATATTCTTAAAATTTGTGTACATTTTCTTGGTGTATTCTATAGTTTCTGCTTGTTAATTTTAATTAAATTTTACAGATGTGCAATACTTAGAGAAAAATTTCCCTTATATATTTGAAGGAAATATAATATCACATTCCCTTTATATTTCAACCCAATTTATATTTTTTAAAGAGTACTTACTTTGAATCTCCTAGTATTTTCTCTACCTAAGGCATAATGCTGTACTCTGCATCAAAGCATCCGATTAATCTGAGACATTCAAACACCAAACATTTAAAATGAGGCACACAGAAAAAAGAGAATTTGGGGGCCAATATAAATAAACCAAAATAACATGGAGATTTGCAAAGTAGTAAGTATTTGGTCACTGCATTAGTATAAAAATTGAGATAATTAAAAATTCTGAAAAATTTATTACGATGTTAGCAAATGCACTGTTCAAATCTTGTAGGAAAAATTGCTCAAAGGCTCTTACACAATACTAAAAGCATCCAAAAGTTTCTAAACTAAAGAAAGTGCTAAAATATTATTGGGTTGTAATATAAACAATCTCCAACAGGACTCCGTGACCATTATAATAAAAGACTACCTCGTAGGAAACCCCCTCGTGTCCCCTCCCTGTTTGGGAGTTTCTCTGTCCTCTCAATAAAGGTTGCCCTAAAAAAAAAAAGGACTACCTCGTTTAGAGGATTCTTGAATGGTTACTTATCCCTGGAGAAATTATTGGATAGGTGTGAACACATGGTTCTCTTCACAACTTGGGAATAAAATGCACCATGTTTACCGCATTTGGCAGAGCACTGTACACAAGTGCTTGAACCTAAGGATTGCTCAGAAGTCAAGGTCCCTCCCATTATCATGTCAAAGGTCTGAGTGTGATGTCATAAATGATAATTTGACATGCTTGTTTCCCTGACTTTGCTTACCTCTTTAATGTAAAAATCAGCCTTTTGGGCAATCTACACATTCAATGAAATAATCAGTAAGTTAACATCATTCTTCTCAGACCTGGAAATTATAACAAAGAATTCATATGAGCTGGCCTCGGTGGCACAGCCTGTAATCCCGAGCCTTTGGGAGGCTGAGGTGAGTGGATTGCCTGACCCGCGGGTTCGAGACTTGCCTGGGCAGCAAGAATTGATCTCTACAATAAACCAAAAATGAAGCTGGGCGTGGTAGCACATGCCTGTCATTCAGGCTACTTGGAAGTCTGAGGCGGAAGGATCAACGAAGCCCTGCAGGTCGAAGCTGCTGTGGCCGGGAGCAGACACTGCACTCCAGTCTGGGTGACAGAGTGAGACACCAACACATGCACACACACAAAAAGAATTCATGTGAAACCATAAACAATCAAGAGTAGCCAAAAGAATCTTATCAAAAGAAACAAAGCAGGACCTATCACTGTTCCAGACTTCAAACGTTACTATATGTTTACAGTAATCATCACAGCCTGGTACTGTTACAAGAATAGGTCCATTGGCCAATGGATCAGGACAGAGGATGAAATCCTCAAATTCTCAACCAACTCATCTTTGAAAAAACCTCCAGACCCACGGGGCAATGAAGAACATATTCAGTAAATGGTTCAGGGAAAAGGCTGACAACATGCAGAATATTGAAACAAGATCCCTATCGACCACCATACACATTAACTCTAAATGGATCAAAGAACTAAACGTAAAATACGAAATTATG
>NW_007218763.1:0-5238 GCF_000164805.1 Carlito syrichta | reverse complement strand
GAAATAGCCTCATTAAAATCAGGCAAATGAGTTTATGCCGCATTTGGTTTACATTCTAACAGGGTCACCTCATGGTCATGTGAAGGCCTCATCTATCTGCAAAAGTGTGACAACCAGGACATACACCTGGACCCATTCTTTTTATCATCTCCCAGAAAGAAGTCACCATGAAAAGGAAAACTAATTTCACAAGCACAAGGAGAGAGGTTTATTGCTCATAGTGACAGGAGATGGAGCTGAGTTCTGG
This sequence comes from Carlito syrichta, assembly GCF_000164805.1. Taxonomy (NCBI): domain Eukaryota; kingdom Metazoa; phylum Chordata; class Mammalia; order Primates; family Tarsiidae; genus Carlito; species Carlito syrichta. The sequence continues at coordinate 4,991 of NW_007218763.1, read as the reverse complement.
AAGAATCTACATTTGGTCTGAGATGACTCAAGTCAACTTCCTTCCCCGCCCAACCTGGTTTCTATGTAAAAACAGGCAGGCTGTTGGTGAGGAATCTTTGAGTGGTGAGCTGACCACAAGACACACAAACCACAAGTGCCACAGCATGCATGTGAGTGGATTGTCCCTGCAGGGGTTCTAAGACTCCAAAATCCCCTTCCTCTTCTGCAGGAAAGGGCCTAAGGAAACGCTGGAACAGTTGCAGGGTGATTTTAAAAAAGCAAATTCTGATTGTGCAGGACTAGAAATGAAGCCCTACACATGGACTTAGGAATTTAAAAGCCTCTCCTCTATGGGCTTCATTCTCAAGCTTCTTTAAATGTGTTCACTCAGTCCAACTGCTCCCCAGAGTGTAGGCCTTAAATGTCAGAGCCTCCCGCTGGACTGAAGTTAAGCAAATAACATTAGGTCCTCTGACTTAGGTACTGAATATCTTGATGTTCCTATGTGTTTTACCTGAGAAAAAAATGTTACATTTGATAAATTAATTACCAAAATGAGGTAGATAATTCAATTGGTAATAAAAAGCCAGGGGTGAGTTTTATAGGCTGTCTATAGCTAAGATATGAACATTTGTCTAAAGGTGATTCTAGCAGACTTGGTTGAGGATGATTGGCCGTGCAATAAGTTTCTTCTTGCTTTCCTTTCAATTTTAATGCCTGTGTCCGAAAAATGAAAACATTTAATCAGTGGACCCACCTGGAGTTTTTTTCTACATGATGCCAATACAACAGGTTGTATTGCCTTTAAGCAGTTTTAGAGGTACAGTGAAAATTACGAAAAGCATCTTTCCAGGGAATGTGGTATCATGGGTGACAGGTCTCACTTTTTGGTTAAAGAAGAGGTGAAAGAGATTTAGTTACTGCCAGGAGAGTCATGTTGCCTATCCAGTATAAGACAAGCAGAAGATTTGCCATAGTCATTCCTCCAAACCAATAGTGATGAAAGGATATTTGCTGCTTGAATTTGACTGTCTACTGGCCTCATTCACTGGGCCACTACTCCTCTTTTGCCCAATGATAAACATATTTGTTTTTCCCAAAGGTCTGAGTGAAGAAAAAAAATTATTTGTGCCAAGGGAGATAGTCCTGTGAGGTTCAATTGTGTGTATTGTCCCTGCTCCTTGCTTGCTTTCAATGCCAGTGGTACTTTTGGGGCTGGGATAATGGAAGGTAAACAGCTTGTAATTAGAAAGCTCTACAAAAGCAAATCTCTGTTGTGGTTCAAACTTGAGTGACCAAATGGGCTCTGAACTGGAGCAATTTTGTTTCAGTAGCACACAGTCATGTCTGGCAGTGGTGTGCTGGTAGATATTTAACAACCAACTCTCTGTGGGGAAAAGGACCAATTTACATATCAGCTAATTTTCATAGTATAAAAACTCCCACCACGGCTAATTTCAAGCTACCAACATGATGTCTCAGATCACAAAATTGGGAAGGGACATGCCCCATTGACTCCCCCAAGCAGGTATGAGCACATCTGTGACAGCAAGGAGAAGATGTCAAACCTTCCTCAGAAGCTACCTCTGTCTTGGTTCTAGTCTCTATGGAAACTTTGAAACTAGACAAGACTAGGTCAGACTGAATTGTTTTCCAAATGAGGAGCTAAGAGCTAATAAGACAACATCTTTTTAAGCAGACATGCACTCGCTTCTCTGCCTTTAAGTACTGGGGCTGCCTGGCTATAAGTACTGGGGCTGCCTGGTTGCTTTCTGTTGGACCAGGTCCTCTCCTCTCCACCTCCAAAGTTAGGACTTGAAGAGCTGGAAGGAGAGAAGGAGCCATCTGATTCCACTCATCTCCATCCTTCCCACTCTGGAGTCTACTTAAAGTAGGGAATTGAGAGGTGACTGCTCTTAGCGTTCATAAGTCAATGTGAAATGGTAAACAAAGATGGGGTGGACAGAAACCATGGCCTACTCACCTTGGTTGTTATTAATCAGGCAGGAATGCCAACAGATTGGCATGTGTATTGCAGTTAAGGTGGCTTATAAATACCTCCCTCTCTCATCAGTACATGGCACTTGACAAACTTGGACAGCCTCTACTTACAGCTGACAGACTCACAGAAACCAGAATGTGGAGCCACCAGCATCATGGGATGCAGGGCCTTAAAAACCAAGGCTAACTCCCTTCTCAGTTCAGTTCTTGCCCATCCATCTCACAGGACATGCGGGACAAGATGCGTAAGACAAGGTGAAAAACTTTCTGCAAATTAAGGTCACAAATGGGGGGAGGGGGAGACCAAACAGCCACCTTCCTCCTGCTTTTACTGAACTCCAACAGGGTATGTAAAGCAGAAGAAGGTAATCTTGGTTAGACTTCAGATAATCTAGTACTCATATCACCTGCCTATTTAAACCATTTTCATGCTAAGATTGTCTACACACACAAACATTAGCCTTTTTTTTTTTTTTGGCAGAGGAGGGGGAAGAGGGTTTTCAATTTCAAAAATTGAAACCAATTTACCATTTCTAAGACAACTGGTCAGCAGCAATTGGGCAGCCACTAGGTGTTAAACATTTCCCCCTTTGGCGCAGAGCCCAAGGCTCCCAGCTGAGAACACTGTCGTTAGTGCCAGCTGAATAATATTTGGCTCGAAGCAGCCACCCCCACCTCATGGACTAGAGGCACTGAGTTAGATCTGGGGCCAAATGACCACTGCCAGCCTCACTTTCAGCATGACTGAAATGTCCCCTGGAAAATTTTCTTCAGCATGGAGCCAGCGTCCGGTGGTCAGTGAGCAGATGGACACCATGCGACCCCTGTGCCACCAACTCTCTGCATCCTTGATAGTGACAGGACTGTTATCCCCTGTGGGGCCTCAGCTGAGTCTAGGAGCTCAAAGGAGCTTCTTCTCAGAAAGGAAGGCCAGGGCAAAGCCCACAATAATCCTTTGGTGATAAATAAGGACAGTCCAACCCTGCCCTTGAGGAACCAGGAAGCAGGCTCCGGAGCCCCTGCAAGCCAGGGGACCAGAATTGTGGGGCTTGCCAGGGGCTGGTGCTGGTGGTATCTGCCCTGGGGCACCCAGGCCCTCCCTCCTTTCTCACCACTGCCGCATTCTGAACTCCCCGCAGGAGTGTGGTCCTTCACTCAGAGACGGGCAGAATGTTCTGGCTGTGAGATTCACCTGTGAGACCTGAGGAGTGGATGGAGCATCTGTGAAGGATCCTGTTCAGGAGTACACAAAAGGGTTGGACATGGCCTTGCTGTAGGCCAAGCACTTGGACAGCACCCCCACAGTGGGAGCCAATGGGTGCTGTGGAGTAGAGCTCCACCAGCCTGCGGAGAGATGGGAAAGCCGTTACTAAAGGTGCAGGTGGGTGCCGCCAGGATGGTGTCTGAGCCCCTGGGGACCGTTGTCAAGCCTCAGTTTCTCTGAAACTGCCTCCTCAAGTGACAATGACAAGTAACGGTTTACACCAGTTACGATGATGGTGAACCTTCATCAGGCACTTATTTTATTCTAAGCACGGAACAAACTAAGCACTTTCCACATGTGATTTTGTCAAGCTCTGGGAGATAGGACCATCTCTGTTTTACATGTGAAGAAACAGATGTCCCAGGAGGTTAAATAAGTTGCCCAAGGCTACATGGCCAGTAAACTGTAAAGGCAGGGTTTGAACACAGATCTGTCTGACTCTGAAACCCAAGCTGAACTGAAAACCGGGCTAATAGCTAGTCATTAGCTGTCCTGGCTATTGGCTGTAACTCTGTTGCTGACCTGCTGTGTGGCTTTGGGCACGTCTTTTCACTCCTTAGACCTGCATGTCTTATATGAAAAACAGAAAGGTGGGACAAGATTGTCTTGATGATCTTTTCAGCCGGAAGAGTCTGGGCCCATCCTTTGCTTCAAATCCTGGCTCTGCCTTCCATGGGAGGAAGGGCTGAGAATACTTTTGAAAACATTCTGCAAAGCTCAAGGTATGTCTTGCCTCAGGAGAGCTTCTGCTGGCAGGAAGGACTCCTCCCGGGTTTGGGATTCTGGTGATCTTTGGCAACAGAAGTAATCGGAGTGCCCTAAAGAGACCTCATTCCTTGGGGTAGGGGCAAGGGAAGGCACAGACCATGTATCTTAGAGACCTCCTGGAACCCATCAAACAATGCCATTCAATGGCACTATGCTAGGTTGTGTGTCAGGAAAAACCTTTCACTGTATCAATGGAATTCCGTCCAAGTCAAACTGCTTATCCTCCTCCCTCAAATATGTCCATTTTTGGCCACATTTGGACATTATCCAGTATTAATTTAAGGAAGGAAAGCCCCCACACACTAGTGAGGGCTCAGAGATCATAAATCACCCTTTCATTCATCCATTGTCATATGAGGAAATTGAGGCCCAGAGAAGAGAAGGGTTTGGCCAACATCACACAGCAAGTCAGTGGCCACGGTAGGTGCAGCACCTGTAGTCCACCCTGACTAGGAGTCTGGTACCTGTATTCTACCTGGGGTACCTGCAACATAGGAGGCAGTGGTGGCTCTCAACTTGTTGGATGCCCAGGTGACGACTCAGGCACAGAAAGAACTGAGTTTGAGCTGGAACTCTCTGCTGCCATATTTAGTTGTTTTTTTTCTGAAGCCTTCTTTGGGCTGAGGTCGTGAGGACAGACCACAGAGTCAGTGAAGGGAAAGAGGAGGAAGTTGGTGGCATGCTATCCTTCACTGAAATGTTCCATTCTCAAATAGACCCTCAGTGAGTCTACTCTGAGGCCCCTCTGTTTGACTTCCAATTTGCAGCACCACTGACTGCCCTTGACCTCAGTCCCTGTGGGGGACTGAGGCTGTGTTTCCTCTCATGTCTTTGGGAACCTGAATGGGAAAATGGAGCTGTTAGTATTTAGGAAATCCATACTTTTAAGAAGTCTATTTTAAGAAGTGATCAATTTAAAGGGACAAAAAAGCCTTCACTTTAGAAGTCACACCTAATAATAAGAATGAAATAGCTGA
>NW_007218762.1:0-5601 GCF_000164805.1 Carlito syrichta | reverse complement strand
GAAATAGCCTCATTAAAATCAGGCAAATGAGTTTATGCCGCATTTGGTTTACATTCTAACAGGGTCACCTCATGGTCATGTGAAGGCCTCATCTATCTGCAAAAGTGTGACAACCAGGACATACACCTGGACCCATTCTTTTTATCATCTCCCAGAAAGAAGTCACCATGAAAAGGAAAACTAATTTCACAAGCACAAGGAGAGAGGTTTATTGCTCATAGTGACAGGAGATGGAGCTGAGTTCTGGAAGAATCTACATTTGGTCTGAGATGACTCAAGTCAACTTCCTTCCCCGCCCAACCTGGTTTCTATGTAAAAACAGGCAGGCTGTTGGTGAGGAATCTTTGAGTGGTGAGCTGACCACAAGACACACAAACCACAAGTGCCACAGCATGCATGTGAGTGGATTGTCCCTGCAGGGGTTCTAAGACTCCAAAATCCCCTTCCTCTTCTGCAGGAAAGGGCCTAAGGAAACGCTGGAACAGTTGCAGGGTGATTTTAAAAAAGCAAATTCTGATTGTGCAGGACTAGAAATGAAGCCCTACACATGGACTTAGGAATTTAAAAGCCTCTCCTCTATGGGCTTCATTCTCAAGCTTCTTTAAATGTGTTCACTCAGTCCAACTGCTCCCCAGAGTGTAGGCCTTAAATGTCAGAGCCTCCCGCTGGACTGAAGTTAAGCAAATAACATTAGGTCCTCTGACTTAGGTACTGAATATCTTGATGTTCCTATGTGTTTTACCTGAGAAAAAAATGTTACATTTGATAAATTAATTACCAAAATGAGGTAGATAATTCAATTGGTAATAAAAAGCCAGGGGTGAGTTTTATAGGCTGTCTATAGCTAAGATATGAACATTTGTCTAAAGGTGATTCTAGCAGACTTGGTTGAGGATGATTGGCCGTGCAATAAGTTTCTTCTTGCTTTCCTTTCAATTTTAATGCCTGTGTCCGAAAAATGAAAACATTTAATCAGTGGACCCACCTGGAGTTTTTTTCTACATGATGCCAATACAACAGGTTGTATTGCCTTTAAGCAGTTTTAGAGGTACAGTGAAAATTACGAAAAGCATCTTTCCAGGGAATGTGGTATCATGGGTGACAGGTCTCACTTTTTGGTTAAAGAAGAGGTGAAAGAGATTTAGTTACTGCCAGGAGAGTCATGTTGCCTATCCAGTATAAGACAAGCAGAAGATTTGCCATAGTCATTCCTCCAAACCAATAGTGATGAAAGGATATTTGCTGCTTGAATTTGACTGTCTACTGGCCTCATTCACTGGGCCACTACTCCTCTTTTGCCCAATGATAAACATATTTGTTTTTCCCAAAGGTCTGAGTGAAGAAAAAAAATTATTTGTGCCAAGGGAGATAGTCCTGTGAGGTTCAATTGTGTGTATTGTCCCTGCTCCTTGCTTGCTTTCAATGCCAGTGGTACTTTTGGGGCTGGGATAATGGAAGGTAAACAGCTTGTAATTAGAAAGCTCTACAAAAGCAAATCTCTGTTGTGGTTCAAACTTGAGTGACCAAATGGGCTCTGAACTGGAGCAATTTTGTTTCAGTAGCACACAGTCATGTCTGGCAGTGGTGTGCTGGTAGATATTTAACAACCAACTCTCTGTGGGGAAAAGGACCAATTTACATATCAGCTAATTTTCATAGTATAAAAACTCCCACCACGGCTAATTTCAAGCTACCAACATGATGTCTCAGATCACAAAATTGGGAAGGGACATGCCCCATTGACTCCCCCAAGCAGGTATGAGCACATCTGTGACAGCAAGGAGAAGATGTCAAACCTTCCTCAGAAGCTACCTCTGTCTTGGTTCTAGTCTCTATGGAAACTTTGAAACTAGACAAGACTAGGTCAGACTGAATTGTTTTCCAAATGAGGAGCTAAGAGCTAATAAGACAACATCTTTTTAAGCAGACATGCACTCGCTTCTCTGCCTTTAAGTACTGGGGCTGCCTGGCTATAAGTACTGGGGCTGCCTGGTTGCTTTCTGTTGGACCAGGTCCTCTCCTCTCCACCTCCAAAGTTAGGACTTGAAGAGCTGGAAGGAGAGAAGGAGCCATCTGATTCCACTCATCTCCATCCTTCCCACTCTGGAGTCTACTTAAAGTAGGGAATTGAGAGGTGACTGCTCTTAGCGTTCATAAGTCAATGTGAAATGGTAAACAAAGATGGGGTGGACAGAAACCATGGCCTACTCACCTTGGTTGTTATTAATCAGGCAGGAATGCCAACAGATTGGCATGTGTATTGCAGTTAAGGTGGCTTATAAATACCTCCCTCTCTCATCAGTACATGGCACTTGACAAACTTGGACAGCCTCTACTTACAGCTGACAGACTCACAGAAACCAGAATGTGGAGCCACCAGCGTCATGGGATGCAGGTCTTAAAACCAAGCTACTCCCTTCTCAGTTCAGTTCTTGCCCATCCATCTCACAGGACATGCGGGACAAGATGCGTAAGACAAGGTGAAAAACTTTCTGCAAATTAAGGTCACAAATGGGGGGAGGGGGAGACCAAACAGCCACCTTCCTCCTGCTTTTACTGAACTCCAACAGGGTATGTAAAGCAGAAGAAGGTAATCTTGGTTAGACTTCAGATAATCTAGTACTCATATCACCTGCCTATTTAAACCATTTTCATGCTAAGATTGTCTACACACACAAACATTAGCCTTTTTTTTTTTTTTGGCAGAGGAGGGGGAAGAGGGTTTTCAATTTCAAAAATTGAAACCAATTTACCATTTCTAAGACAACTGGTCAGCAGCAATTGGGCAGCCACTAGGTGTTAAACATTTCCCCCTTTGGCGCAGAGCCCAAGGCTCCCAGCTGAGAACACTGTCGTTAGTGCCAGCTGAATAATATTTGGCTCGAAGCAGCCACCCCCACCTCATGGACTAGAGGCACTGAGTTAGATCTGGGGCCAAATGACCACTGCCAGCCTCACTTTCAGCATGACTGAAATGTCCCCTGGAAAATTTTCTTCAGCATGGAGCCAGCGTCCGGTGGTCAGTGAGCAGATGGACACCATGCGACCCCTGTGCCACCAACTCTCTGCATCCTTGATAGTGACAGGACTGTTATCCCCTGTGGGGCCTCAGCTGAGTCTAGGAGCTCAAAGGAGCTTCTTCTCAGAAAGGAAGGCCAGGGCAAAGCCCACAATAATCCTTTGGTGATAAATAAGGACAGTCCAACCCTGCCCTTGAGGAACCAGGAAGCAGGCTCCGGAGCCCCTGCAAGCCAGGGGACCAGAATTGTGGGGCTTGCCAGGGGCTGGTGCTGGTGGTATCTGCCCTGGGGCACCCAGGCCCTCCCTCCTTTCTCACCACTGCCGCATTCTGAACTCCCCGCAGGAGTGTGGTCCTTCACTCAGAGACGGGCAGAATGTTCTGGCTGTGAGATTCACCTGTGAGACCTGAGGAGTGGATGGAGCATCTGTGAAGGATCCTGTTCAGGAGTACACAAAAGGGTCGGACATGGCCTTGCTGTAGGCCAAGCACTTGGACAGCACCCCCACAGTGGGAGCCAATGGGTGCTGTGGAGTAGAGCTCCACCAGCCTGCGGAGAGATGGGAAAGCCGTTACTAAAGGTGCAGGTGGGTGCCGCCAGGATGGTGTCTGAGCCCCTGGGGACCGTTGTCAAGCCTCAGTTTCTCTGAAACTGCCTCCTCAAGTGACAATGACAAGTAACGGTTTACACCAGTTACGATGATGGTGAACCTTCATCAGGCACTTATTTTATTCTAAGCACGGAACAAACTAAGCACTTTCCACATGTGATTTTGTCAAGCTCTGGGAGATAGGACCATCTCTGTTTTACATGTGAAGAAACAGATGTCCCAGGAGGTTAAATAAGTTGCCCAAGGCTACATGGCCAGTAAACTGTAAAGGCAGGGTTTGAACACAGATCTGTCTGACTCTGAAACCCAAGCTGAACTGAAAACCGGGCTAATAGCTAGTCATTAGCTGTCCTGGCTATTGGCTGTAACTCTGTTGCTGACCTGCTGTGTGGCTTTGGGCACGTCTTTTCACTCCTTAGACCTGCATGTCTTATATGAAAAACAGAAAGGTGGGACAAGATTGTCTTGATGATCTTTTCAGCCGGAAGAGTCTGGGCCCATCCTTTGCTTCAAATCCTGGCTCTGCCTTCCATGGGAGGAAGGGCTGAGAATACTTTTGAAAACATTCTGCAAAGCTCAAGGTATGTCTTGCCTCAGGAGAGCTTCTGCTGGCAGGAAGGACTCCTCCCGGGTTTGGGATTCTGGTGATCTTTGGCAACAGAAGTAATCGGAGTGCCCTAAAGAGACCTCATTCCTTGGGGTAGGGGCAAGGGAAGGCACAGACCATGTATCTTAGAGACCTCCTGGAACCCATCAAACAATGCCATTCAATGGCACTATGCTAGGTTGTGTGTCAGGAAAAACCTTTCACTGTATCAATGGAATTCCGTCCAAGTCAAACTGCTTATCCTCCTCCCTCAAATATGTCCATTTTTGGCCACATTTGGACATTATCCAGTATTAATTTAAGGAAGGAAAGCCCCCACACACTAGTGAGGGCTCAGAGATCATAAATCACCCTTTCATTCATCCATTGTCATATGAGGAAATTGAGGCCCAGAGAAGAGAAGGGTTTGGCCAACATCACACAGCAAGTCAGTGGCCACGGTAGGTGCAGCACCTGTAGTCCACCCTGACTAGGAGTCTGGTACCTGTATTCTACCTGGGGTACCTGCAACATAGGAGGCAGTGGTGGCTCTCAACTTGTTGGATGCCCAGGTGAGGACTCAGGCACAGAAAGAACTGAGTTTGAGCTGGAACTCTCTGCTGCCATATTTAGTTGTTTTTTTTCTGAAGCCTTCTTTGGGCTGAGGTCGTGAGGACAGACCACAGAGTCAGTGAAGGGAAAGAGGAGGAAGTTGATGGCATGCTATCTTTCACTGAAATGTTCCATTCTCAAATAGACCCTCAGTGAGTCTACTCTGAGGCCCCTCTGTTTGACTTCCAATTTGCAGCACCACTGATGCCCTTGACCTCAGTCCCTGTGGGGGACTGAGGCTGTGTTTCTTCTCATGTCTTTGGGAACCTGAATGGGAAAATGGAGCTGTTAGTATTTAGGAAATCCATACTTTTAAGAAGTCTATTTAAGAAGTGATCAATTTAAAGGGACAAAAAAGCCTTCACTTTAGAAGTCACACCTAATAATAAGAATGAAATAGCTGAATGCCAACACATTGATATGAAATGGCAAATGGCTTTTCCAAAATATCGAGTCATTTATATATTGCTAAATTCAGTCTTAGTGTTTTGGCTCTCCCAAAAGGATTTATCAAAAGAGCCAAATATCATCAAGCAATCCAGCAAGATCAAAATTATTATTTGCATGCTATGTAGATTTCACAGAATAAAATTATTTAGGATGATTTAAAATTCATCCATTTAGATAATTAAGAGATCTCAATTAATTAAATATCCACCTGGCTCAGTCATAATAATTCCCAGCTGGGTGTCTCCTTTGGGCTGGGTGTCTCCTTTGCGTGTACAATTTCTAACCTTGCATTAGCCTTCAGAATGAGTATCATTACTCTCATT
>NW_007218761.1:0-807 GCF_000164805.1 Carlito syrichta | reverse complement strand
AATCCATACTTTTAAGAAGTCTATTTTAAGAAGTGATCAATTTAAAGGGACAAAAAAGCCTTCACTTTAGAAGTCACACCTAATAATAAGAATGAAATAGCTGAATGCCAACACATTGATATGAAATGGCAAATGGCTTTTCCAAAATATCGAGTCATTTATATATTGCTAAATTCAGTCTTAGTGTTTTGGCTCTCCCAAAAGGATTTATCAAAAGAGCCAAATATCATCAAGCAATCCAGCAAGATCAAAATTATTATTTGCATGCTATGTAGATTTCACAGAATAAAATTATTTAGGATGATTTAAAATTCATCCATTTAGATAATTAAGAGATCTCAATTAATTAAATATCCACCTGGCTCAGTCATAATAATTCCCAGCTGGGTGTCTCCTTTGGGCTGGGTGTCTCCTTTGCGTGTACAATTTCTAACCTTGCATTAGCCTTCAGAATGAGTATCATTACTCTCATTAAATGCACCTACAAGCCAAGGAACATCAAGAATTGCCAGCAAACCATCAGAAGCTAGGAAAGAGGCCTGGAACACATTCCTTTTCACAGCCCTCAGAAGAAACCAACACCTTGATCTTGGATTTCTGGCCTACAGAACTGTGAGGTAAGACCTCTCTGTGGTTTGAGCTACCAAGTGTGTGGCACTTGGTTACAGCAGCCCTAGAAAACTAAGATATGTCCTAAAGAACCCGTTGTCATGAGGTCATTTGGTTGTTCTGGGGTCTCTAGCCATAGCAGCACCTAAATCCGCCAAGCCCCACCCTATTCCTTAGCGCCACCCCATGTACCCAGGA
>NW_007218760.1:0-3971 GCF_000164805.1 Carlito syrichta | reverse complement strand
GTGGGGTTAGCATACACAGCGCTTCAGGGGCAGAGCTTCATGAATCGGAAGCTGAGTACAGAGATGTGCATTTTACTGACTCAGGGTGAGGCACAGAGCAGATTCTCACAGACTTCATTCCTTGCAAATCCTATATGCCTGCCCCTATCTCTGTATCCCTGTGCTCTGGGGTTTATTCACGGGTCTCCTCCATGATCTATGGTTCTCTTTCTCATGTGGCTTACTGGCATGTCTGAGCTGGCTGTGGCAGTCGAGGGCAGATGAAAACAGGAAGCTGCCCACACTTGCCCCTTACCCACAGGAACCTCACACTCCCACCCAGCAGCTTGGGCAGTCCTGGTTCATGGAGAAAGGGTGGGGCACATCTGAGGCATTCTCTGAGGCATTCTCTGAAACCCTGGAGAGACCAACATCCTGATATTCCTCAGTAACAGAAATCCCCAGCAAAAGTGGGTTTTGAGGTGAGAACAGGACCAGTGATACCAGCAGTCCTTTCCCAGCCCTCCTTTGGTCCCCCAGGGGTTTGGGATCTCCTTGATTGCTTTACAAACATCATCTCAGGCCCCTGTTATTACTCTCTCTATTTTACAGAAGATAGAACCAAGGGAGTGACTTGTCAAAACTAAGTGGCCTGAAGTAGAGAAAACGGGATCTGGACTTGCATAGTGGGTGCCAGCAACCTTGTGCCTTCCCAGTGCCAGGCTGCCCCAGGAGCTTCCTTGACGTGGGTTCTTGTTCCATGGTGTGGTTAAGCACCTTTAGTTTCAAGTCTTTAAAGTGATAAATTAGTGCCCTCTCTTTGCACCTTCTCTGCCACTATCATCTCTCTCCTCTCCTTTCCTCTTCTCTCCCCCCACTCTCTTTCTCCCATCTCCCTCCCCCTATAGACACATGCACACACAGATACAAGCTGTACACTAAATGCAACATGGCCCACAGAAAATCCCTTGGGAAGCCAGCCCAAGAACTTTCCAAGACTTCGGAAGAACTTGGCCTGCATATTTGAAGAACTGTAAGTAATAAGCTTATGCTTTCAATGTTCATGAACCATGAGTGGAAAAGTCATTTTGTTAATAGAATATTAACATTTTGGAGTTATCTACACATTAAACCCCTCTCCTGTCTACACGATTCCATTATTTGAAAAGCCACAATAATAGTGCTGTCAGATTTGAAAATGTCTCAAAGCCTGATTCTGATGATTTAGGATAACCATAATTATTTGTAAGCATACATCGCTCCAGAGACAATAGCCTTACAAATCCTTCTAGGATTTCATTAATTTTAATTCAGAAAATATTTAATTAGAACTTTTGAATGAGAATCTGTTGTGGATCTGCAGATTCTGCTCAAACACTCTGGGAAGAGTCCTATGGGACCCAGGTCTTTGAGGACATAGAGCAATGTGATTAAAAATTGGAGGTGTCAGAGTTCTATTAATAGTGAAAGTGGAGCTTTGCAAATGATTCCCACTGTGGTCTCACATGTCCCAGTGCACAGGTGCAGGTGGTTGTTTGGCTGGCACAGTTGGATGAACTGTCTCTCTGAAAATGCCAGCCATGTCCACCAATGGCTCCACTCCAGCTACGCAAACTCCTGTTAGTCAGGTGGGGAACCAGAGATGACTCAGCTCAAACCCATTATTTTTGCTAGAGAAACTCACATGCCTGCTTTACCCTTAGGAGCCTGGATACCTTCTGGATTCATGCCAAGGTTCTTATGCTTGGGCATAGGAAGTCACACTGAAAACTGACACATCTCTGTGATTCCGGTGCCTGGTTCTCAGTCTTTGGAGATGTAGTACGTCCAAATTATAGCCAATGGGCCTGATACTGACCTTCAACTCTTGACTCAGTTACTCACTGCCCATATGTCCTTGAGCAACTCATCTCACCTCTCAGTCTCTGCAAAACTAGGCTCTAGTACTTACCTTTCAGGAGAGCTGCACTAATGTACACACTGATAATCTCAGGTGCTTGACAGGTGTTGACTGAGTGACAGGTATGGTTACAAAGACATCACATTCTCCAACAGGAAGCTTGAGAACTTATGTGAAGACTTGGCTGGTTCTTGTAAGCACTTGACCCAAGAATGATATTTCTCCATCTGAGAGAGTTATCAGGCAGATGTGAACAGATGGGAGACAAAGAGAAGGACCCCCTCCCAGCCAGCAGGATCTTCTCAATCAACTCAAAGGGGTGGCAGATGTTATAGTAGAAGCCCCCTCTTTTCCTCCATATTCCAATGCTGCCAACTCCCAGGGTTCCCAGCTGCCATCTGACATTAACCCATGTCCCTGACACATCTCCATTTATAAGACACAAGGCAGATGGAAGCAGCAAGACCGACTGCCTGAATACAGACAGTCACTGCGGAGTTATGGGGATTATTTGTTTCTGTGTTGACAGCTCAATGAGGGGCATAAGTGACATGCGAACAATTTGGTCTCAATCATCTCAGAAACTGCAGCTTTCAGTTTCTACGTGGGTTGTACCTCAAAAGGCCCCCCTCCCACCACCACCACAATATTATCCTGGGAAGAAAGCAGGAACCTTTGTGCTCTCTCCTTAGAGAAGAGGCAGAGCCTGCAATGCCAGGTGCTGGGCAGGGGAGCTGGTTCCAGGCAGGCCTGGGCTGGAACCGAGGCTGAGTGGCTTCCTGGTACTGGGCAAGGCTAGAATCTACCTGAGCCTCAGTTTCCTCATCTTTAAAGTGGGGATATTGTCTGGGTACAGCTTCAGGAACAGAGTAGGAAATTATAGGATTAAAAATGAAAGAAGCCGGGCTCGGTGGCTCAGCCTGTAATCCCGCGCCTTTGGGAGGCTGAGGTGAGTAGTTTGCCTGAGCCCATGGGTTCGAGACCTGCCTGGGCAGCGAGACCTCATCTCTACAATAAATCAAAAAATCAACCAGGCGTGGTAGCGCGTGCCTGTAATTCCGGCTACTTGGAAGGCTGAGATGGAAGGATCGCCGGAGCCCAGCAGGTCGAGGCTGTGGTGGCCGGAAGTGGCCACTGCACTCCTGTCTGGGTGACAGAGTGAGATTCCAACTCAAAAAAAAAAAAAAAAAAGAGCATTCCTGAATTAACTTAAGAGACAGAGCATGTTCTTTTCCTTTCTGAATTCCCCAGATCTGCCTGTTACTGTCTCAGTGGGTTTTGATTTTTATTTCTACAGACAGCAAGGAGGTAAAGAACAAAGAGTAGACAAAGTAGTCAGGAGAGCTGTCCCTCCTACTGGGAATCCCTGGGCTGCCCAGTGGTCTCTACATCTGGGCTCACTTCCTGAGTCCTACTAGCTGAATGACCCAGGCAATTCTTCCCACTCCGAGCCTCAGTTCCCCTATCTGCAGAGTAGGGCTCAAATAGCTTGTCCAATCCATCTCTTGGGGGCAGCACTGTAGGACCCAGAGGAATAACATTTGAGCCAACTGTGAAGTGCTATGCAAGGGGCGGCCATGCCAGCTCCCACTGGGCCTGCTGACAGAACATATTTCTGTTTTTTTTTTTGAGTTGGAGTCTCACTCGGTTGCCCAGACTGGAGTGCAGTGGCCGCTTCTGGCCACCGCAGCCTAGCCCGCTGGGCTCCGGCAATCCTTCTGCCTCAGCCTTCCAAGTAGCCAGAATTACAGGCATGCGCAACCACACTCGGCTGATTTTTTGATTTATTGTAGAGATGAGGTCTCGCTGCCCAGGTGGGTCTCGAACCCGCGGGCTCAGGTGGTTCACTCACCTCAGCCTCCCAAAGGCGCGGGATTACAGGCTGAGCCACCAAGCCTGGCTAGAACATATTTCTTAAACCCCACAAGCTCCACCCATGGGCTGCCTCCTTGCATTCATAAACCCTCTAGATCAGGGCCCCGCATCTCAGGGACCTGGCCCATTCCAGGGTCCACACCTGCCACGTCTTCTATGTCACCTGTAAATTTAGGACCAGGGTTGCCTCTGAACTCAGTGCACCTGAGCCACCATC
>NW_007218759.1:0-754 GCF_000164805.1 Carlito syrichta | reverse complement strand
TTGCTTTACAAACATCATCTCAGGCCCCTGTTATTACTCTCTCTATTTTACAGAAGATAGAACCAAGGGAGTGACTTGTCAAAACTAAGTGGCCTGAAGTAGAGAAAACGGGATCTGGACTTGCATAGTGGGTGCCAGCAACCTTGTGCCTTCCCAGTGCCAGGCTGCCCCAGGAGCTTCCTTGACGTGGGTTCTTGTTCCATGGTGTGGTTAAGCACCTTTAGTTTCAAGTCTTTAAAGTGATAAATTAGTGCCCTCTCTTTGCACCTTCTCTGCCACTATCATCTCTCTCCTCTCCTTTCCTCTTCTCTCCCCCCACTCTCTTTCTCCCATCTCCCTCCCCCTATAGACACATGCACACACAGATACAAGCTGTACACTAAATGCAACATGGCCCACAGAAAATCCCTTGGGAAGCCAGCCCAAGAACTTTCCAAGACTTCGGAAGAACTTGGCCTGCATATTTGAAGAACTGTAAGTAATAAGCTTATGCTTTCAATGTTCATGAACCATGAGTGGAAAAGTCATTTTGTTAATAGAATATTAACATTTTGGAGTTATCTACACATTAAACCCCTCTCCTGTCTACACGATTCCATTATTTGAAAAGCCACAATAATAGTGCTGTCAGATTTGAAAATGTCTCAAAGCCTGATTCTGATGATTTAGGATAACCATAATTATTTGTAAGCATACATCGCTCCAGAGACAATAGCCTTACAAATCCTTCTAGGATTTCATTAATTTTAATTCA
>NW_007218758.1:0-7614 GCF_000164805.1 Carlito syrichta | reverse complement strand
CCCCTGTTATTACTCTCTCTATTTTACAGAAGATAGAACCAAGGGAGTGACTTGTCAAAACTAAGTGGCCTGAAGTAGAGAAAACAGGATCTGGACTTGCATAGTGGGTGCCAGCAACCTTGTGCCTTCCCAGTGCCAGGCTGCCCCAGGAGCTTCCTTGACGTGGGTTCTTGTTCCATGGTGTGGTTAAGCACCTTTAGTTTCAAGTCTTTAAAGTGATAAATTAGTGCCCTCTCTTTGCACCTTCTCTGCCACTATCATCTCTCTCCTCTCCTTTCCTCTTCTCTCCCCCCACTCTCTTTCTCCCATCTCCCTCCCCCTATAGACACATGCACACACAGATACAAGCTGTACACTAAATGCAACATGGCCCACAGAAAATCCCTTGGGAAGCCAGCCCAAGAACTTTCCAAGACTTCGGAAGAACTTGGCCTGCATATTTGAAGAACTGTAAGTAATAAGCTTATGCTTTCAATGTTCATGAACCATGAGTGGAAAAGTCATTTTGTTAATAGAATATTAACATTTTGGAGTTATCTACACATTAAACCCCTCTCCTGTCTACACGATTCCATTATTTGAAAAGCCACAATAATAGTGCTGTCAGATTTGAAAATGTCTCAAAGCCTGATTCTGATGATTTAGGATAACCATAATTATTTGTAAGCATACATCGCTCCAGAGACAATAGCCTTACAAATCCTTCTAGGATTTCATTAATTTTAATTCAGAAAATATTTAATTAGAACTTTTGAATGAGAATCTGTTGTGGATCTGCAGATTCTGCTCAAACACTCTGGGAAGAGTCCTATGGGACCCAGGTCTTTGAGGACATAGAGCAATGTGATTAAAAATTGGAGGTGTCAGAGTTCTATTAATAGTGAAAGTGGAGCTTTGCAAATGATTCCCACTGTGGTCTCACATGTCCCAGTGCACAGGTGCAGGTGGTTGTTTGGCTGGCACAGTTGGATGAACTGTCTCTCTGAAAATGCCAGCCATGTCCACCAATGGCTCCACTCCAGCTACGCAAACTCCTGTTAGTCAGGTGGGGAACCAGAGATGACTCAGCTCAAACCCATTATTTTTGCTAGAGAAACTCACATGCCTGCTTTACCCTTAGGAGCCTGGATACCTTCTGGATTCATGCCAAGGTTCTTATGCTTGGGCATAGGAAGTCACACTGAAAACTGACACATCTCTGTGATTCCGGTGCCTGGTTCTCAGTCTTTGGAGATGTAGTACGTCCAAATTATAGCCAATGGGCCTGATACTGACCTTCAACTCTTGACTCAGTTACTCACTGCCCATATGTCCTTGAGCAACTCATCTCACCTCTCAGTCTCTGCAAAACTAGGCTCTAGTACTTACCTTTCAGGAGAGCTGCACTAATGTACACACTGATAATCTCAGGTGCTTGACAGGTGTTGACTGAGTGACAGGTATGGTTACAAAGACATCACATTCTCCAACAGGAAGCTTGAGAACTTATGTGAAGACTTGGCTGGTTCTTGTAAGCACTTGACCCAAGAATGATATTTCTCCATCTGAGAGAGTTATCAGGCAGATGTGAACAGATGGGAGACAAAGAGAAGGACCCCCTCCCAGCCAGCAGGATCTTCTCAATCAACTCAAAGGGGTGGCAGATGTTATAGTAGAAGCCCCCTCTTTTCCTCCATATTCCAATGCTGCCAACTCCCAGGGTTCCCAGCTGCCATCTGACATTAACCCATGTCCCTGACACATCTCCATTTATAAGACACAAGGCAGATGGAAGCAGCAAGACCGACTGCCTGAATACAGACAGTCACTGCGGAGTTATGGGGATTATTTGTTTCTGTGTTGACAGCTCAATGAGGGGCATAAGTGACATGCGAACAATTTGGTCTCAATCATCTCAGAAACTGCAGCTTTCAGTTTCTACGTGGGTTGTACCTCAAAAGGCCCCCCTCCCACCACCACCACAATATTATCCTGGGAAGAAAGCAGGAACCTTTGTGCTCTCTCCTTAGAGAAGAGGCAGAGCCTGCAATGCCAGGTGCTGGGCAGGGGAGCTGGTTCCAGGCAGGCCTGGGCTGGAACCGAGGCTGAGTGGCTTCCTGGTACTGGGCAAGGCTAGAATCTACCTGAGCCTCAGTTTCCTCATCTTTAAAGTGGGGATATTGTCTGGGTACAGCTTCAGGAACAGAGTAGGAAATTATAGGATTAAAAATGAAAGAAGCCGGGCTCGGTGGCTCAGCCTGTAATCCCGCGCCTTTGGGAGGCTGAGGTGAGTAGTTTGCCTGAGCCCATGGGTTCGAGACCTGCCTGGGCAGCGAGACCTCATCTCTACAATAAATCAAAAAATCAACCAGGCGTGGTAGCGCGTGCCTGTAATTCCGGCTACTTGGAAGGCTGAGATGGAAGGATCGCCGGAGCCCAGCAGGTCGAGGCTGTGGTGGCCGGAAGTGGCCACTGCACTCCTGTCTGGGTGACAGAGTGAGATTCCAACTCAAAAAAAAAAAAAAAAAAGAGCATTCCTGAATTAACTTAAGAGACAGAGCATGTTCTTTTCCTTTCTGAATTCCCCAGATCTGCCTGTTACTGTCTCAGTGGGTTTTGATTTTTATTTCTACAGACAGCAAGGAGGTAAAGAACAAAGAGTAGACAAAGTAGTCAGGAGAGCTGTCCCTCCTACTGGGAATCCCTGGGCTGCCCAGTGGTCTCTACATCTGGGCTCACTTCCTGAGTCCTACTAGCTGAATGACCCAGGCAATTCTTCCCACTCCGAGCCTCAGTTCCCCTATCTGCAGAGTAGGGCTCAAATAGCTTGTCCAATCCATCTCTTGGGGGCAGCACTGTAGGACCCAGAGGAATAACATTTGAGCCAACTGTGAAGTGCTATGCAAGGGGCGGCCATGCCAGCTCCCACTGGGCCTGCTGACAGAACATATTTCTGTTTTTTTTTTTTGAGTTGGAGTCTCACTCGGTTGCCCAGACTGGAGTGCAGTGGCCGCTTCTGGCCACTGCAGCCTAGCCCGCTGGGCTCCGGCAATCCTTCTGCCTCAGCCTTCCAAGTAGCCAGAATTACAGGCATGCGCAACCACACTCGGCTGATTTTTTGATTTATTGTAGAGATGAGGTCTCGCTGCCCAGGTGGGTCTCAAACCCGCGGGCTCAGGTGGTTCACTCACCTCAGCCTCCCAAAGGCGCGGGATTACAGGCTGAGCCACCAAGCCTGGCTAGAACATATTTCTTAAACCCCACAAGCTCCACCCATGGGCTGCCTCCTTGCATTCATAAACCCTCTAGATCAGGGCCCCGCATCTCAGGGACCTGGCCCATTCCAGGGTCCACACCTGCCACGTCTTCTATGTCACCTGTAAATTTAGGACCAGGGTTGCCTCTGAACTCAGTGCACCTGAGCCACCATCACTGAGCTGGCAGGTTGCAGGCAGGGCCCACAGTTTTCAAGAAACCGATATCTGTGGTCAAGAAACTGACCTCCTTGATCCAAAACTCCAAAACTCTCCAGCATCCCTCCCTCCTCCAACTCTCTACCCTCTTCCCTAGGCTTCTGCCAGCCCTGAGGCTCTCTCTGTAAGGATGGCTGCAGTACAGTGGTTGCTGGGAGTCCAGAAGTCACTCAGCAGGCCTTTAGAGAACCACTCTCCAGGCTGTAGAGGGTCTTGGGAAGGAGGCCATGAGCAGTTTCCGTGTACCAAGGGTTTAATGCCACAGCCACGGCCCTGAGCAAGAGGGAAGGGAGGACTGGGTTCTGCAAAGAACTCCCCCTCCCCCGAGACCCTCATGAGAGTTTGAGGGGCTGGTGAAAAGTCCACCAAGGTTGGAAGTTCAGTTCCACCCCTGACTCGATGCGTGACTCTGGGCAATTGTTCAACCACCCCCTGACCCCAGACCTCAGCTGATCCAGCTGTAAAATGGGGTATGGTTACACTAGAATTAGGACACTCAATATCACTGGCCATTAGAATAACGTGAGGGGCTTTAAAACCACCAACATCCAGGCCCACACTGACAGAGTCTAACTTAACTGTTAGTGTGAGTCTGGGTATGGGTTTGGATTGAAAGCTCTCTAGATGATTCCAATGTGAAGCCGAGTTGGCAAACATGGCACCAGGTTAGGAAGAACAACTATCAGCACCTGTGTGTCTCTTCATTGAAGGTGGAGACATTCCCAACCATTCCTGGCACTTTCCCTCAAATCCTAGGCTGTCTCCAGAGTCACTTTCAATACAGTGCTCTGCCAGCCACTAGCAGTGGGGTCAAGCTGGCCAGCACCAGTTCGCCCTCCCTACATAACATGATAGACAGATAGGGATCCGTCTGCCTCCAAAACCCATGGCTCTGGGTTCTCCAGAAGGAACCATTGTCTGCAAGCTGAAGCCTCAGCTACATTTCAGAGCAGAGTCTTTCTTCAGCTTATTCTGAGACTGGTCATGTCTACCCTTGGAAACCAGCTTGAGAAGAACAGCAGGTGAATCAAACAGTCACCACTGGAAGTGTGAGCAACTGTGATTCCAGAGTGGGTAATGGTAAGAGCCACACTGCTGAATGCATGGATTATTATTTTTTGTTGTTATTTTTACCATCGGTTGATTTCTCCTCACAATCAATGTGTGTTTCTCAACCCTGACTCAGAGAAAGAAGGAAGAATTTACATCAGGCTCCCTGGAAATGAATGTGATATTAAATCCTTCCTCAACCCTGCCCCGCCCAGCCTGGCAGTTCATACCCTGGCAAGGGAAGGTAAGCTCTGATGGGATTCTGGCCGTCCCCTGGTGTGGTGAGTAAGCAAGCTCACAGGAGCCCATGTGGGGTGTGCCAAGGGCACCCAGCTATCCTAAAGAAGAAGAGCCAACTGGTTGGACTCTCTTTTTCCCACTGGCACGGAAGGGGCATGAGGGAGGGGGCACGGGTGAGAGGAGGTGTCTCCAAGAGGGGCGTGATTGCAAGACACTCACCAGGAGGCTCTGCCTGCTTCTCACTGTCTTCCCACTGCCCTGTCTTGGGGTCTGATGTCTCCTCCCTTTACACCTTCTGAGCCTGAGGAGGAAGACACAGATTTGGCTACTTAGGATGCATTTCTGGATGAATTCTGACATTGAGCAGGGCACTGGACAGGTAAGACAGGTGGCAGAGAAAGCTCTGAGCACCTTGAAGAGTGACTGGAATGGGGATCCCAGTGGGCTCCTGGTCACAGAAGGATGGCATGAGTGGCTAGAGGTCTAGAAGCAGAGGGGCCTGTGAACAGGGCATTGGCCCGCCTCCCACTCCAGACCTCTTTGACTGCAGACCAGTGCTGGCCAGCAGAGACAGGGAGGCACAGATGTCATCTGAAATGTTCTACTAGTGAAAAGAAGCAGGTGAAATCAATTATGCATTTTATTTAACTTTATCATTACTCTATGAATGCTATATAAAATGATCATCGTTGTTATTTTCATTTTTGTAAAGACAGGGTCTTGCTATGTTGCCCAGGATGGTCTTGCACTCTAAGCTCATGTGATCCTCTCACCTCAGTCTCCTGGTGTTGGGATTATAGGCGTGGACCACTACCTGTCATTATTAATTATAGCCCCCAAATTACTAAATATATTTATTTAGTAATTATAACATTTATATAAATATATATATATATTTAGTATACACAAAATTACTGAATATGTAATATATATAGTGTCATGCTATGTCTCGATAATGCAGTGTGTTTTTAAACCTATAGCACATCCCAGCTTAGACAGGCCATGTTTCAAGTGCCCCATAGTCACCTGCAACTGGTGGCCCTCATGCTGGACAACACAGCTCTAGATCTGGCTCATGCTTTTCCTTCTGCTTGGATGGTCTGGTCCCCCTAAATGACCAGGCTTGTCCATGAAGCCCCACCCAAGGGAGCTAACTCCTGCCCCAGAACCCCTGAATCTTGTGCTTGTCCTATGACATGGTGCCCCATCTAGGTTAGAGGACTTCAGAGTTAATGTACCCATTGGAGGGGGACTTCTGGGGTCTCACCAACCCATGCCTCCTCTGCAGGGACTCTTTTATGTTCTGCAGAGAAGATGTTGGAGAAAAGTGTGCTGAAACAAAATGAGAATATGTTTGTATATTTTAGGAGGTTTTCTTAGGATGGCTTCTTCATACAGATGAGAAGACCAAGGCAGGAGCTGGTGGGGTGAGGGAGTGGGGATGGAGTGGTTTCATTGGAGCCCCAATTCATATTCATGAGGTTTATTGGGTGTGGCTTTCTCTCCCTGGTAGGTTACTGCTCATCCCCACAGAGGATGAACAGGGTTTAGAATGTTTTTAAAAGGTCAAAATGCACCAAACCCATTTGGAGGGAGCATACTGAGTTGTGAATCTACCATCAATTTTAGTGAAACATTATTTTCTGGGCACTATTAGAGGGAGCCAATCTGTAATTACAAAAAAAAAAAAGGAAAGTTGTTTTGGGAAATGAAATTAAACCAGAGAAAAATTCAATAGTCTAAAGCTGGAGCCATATCACCTGTCCTCATCTGAGGGCTCAAATTCACCTCATTAACTCATGACACCCCAGTCTCAGAGCTCTAGGGTCCTCTGTATGCCCCCTGTCCCCCACCCCTGTATGATGCACCTTCTCTGGCAGGATTTAATCCCCTTCCATTCTGTAGCAGCCAGTCCTGGGCATCATGGGTAGTGCTATAAGTGCTGGAGAGAGGG
Organism: Carlito syrichta; assembly: GCF_000164805.1. NCBI lineage: Eukaryota > Metazoa > Chordata > Mammalia > Primates > Tarsiidae > Carlito > Carlito syrichta. The sequence continues at coordinate 918 of NW_007218758.1, read as the reverse complement.
AGGGTGGGTGAAGACCACAGATATCATCTGTTAGGCCTGTGCCACATGTTCCCATGGCCCATGTTCTTAAATCCTCAGGGCACTGCACTCCTTTCTGGTGACCCAGAGAGGCCACATCACTGGCCCAAGGTCACACAGCAGAGGGATGAATTGGGTCCAGGCAGGCACATGCCAGAATCAGTCTGCTAACACTCTGCCACACCTCCCTCAGAAAACAAAAGAGACCCTTTCTCCTCTCACTGTGCCTGGACTTTGCGTCCCATGGGAAACCCCAAACTATGTAAGTTTCATCTCCTAGCTGGTTGTAGTGGGTGGTTCTCAACAGTGCCTGGAGAAAATTTTAGTTATCAAAACCAGGGGAGCAAGTGGGATAGAAAGAGACACTATTGGCATCCAGAGGTGGAGGCCAGGGATACTGCTTAACACCCTAGGATGCACTGGACAAGCCTCAGCAGTAAAGAAGTATCCAACACAAAATGCCAATGGTGCTGAGGCCTAGTGAACAGTTCTAGAAAAAGGAAGAATTGGTGGCTCTGTTCTGCCCTAGTCAGACCCATCTGGAGACTTGCAGACAGGTGTGGGTCTCATGTTCAAAACAAGACACAGGTTGACCAGATCTCCCCTAGAGGTTGTGGCATGCCTTAGAAGACAGTGGAACCCCTGAGGTTGTGCTGTCTGGGGAACAGAAGGGGGGAACTGGTCATGGGAAAGCCAGGCTCAGTGTCTCTAAGTCCATGGGGCCTCCTGGGAGTACAGGACATTCTGCTAGGCTGCAGGGAGCAGAACTGGAAGCAGAGGCGGGAGCTACAGCAACCAACTTCAGCTCAGTATAAGGACAAACAGGAAACAGGCAGAACCTTCCATCAGGGGTGCCCTCCTCTCTGGGACATGCATGATGCTGGGTGATGGTAAGGCAGG
>NW_007218757.1:0-7611 GCF_000164805.1 Carlito syrichta | reverse complement strand
CCCCTGTTATTACTCTCTCTATTTTACAGAAGATAGAACCAAGGGAGTGACTTGTCAAAACTAAGTGGCCTGAAGTAGAGAAAACAGGATCTGGACTTGCATAGTGGGTGCCAGCAACCTTGTGCCTTCCCAGTGCCAGGCTGCCCCAGGAGCTTCCTTGACGTGGGTTCTTGTTCCATGGTGTGGTTAAGCACCTTTAGTTTCAAGTCTTTAAAGTGATAAATTAGTGCCCTCTCTTTGCACCTTCTCTGCCACTATCATCTCTCTCCTCTCCTTTCCTCTTCTCTCCCCCCACTCTCTTTCTCCCATCTCCCTCCCCCTATAGACACATGCACACACAGATACAAGCTGTACACTAAATGCAACATGGCCCACAGAAAATCCCTTGGGAAGCCAGCCCAAGAACTTTCCAAGACTTCGGAAGAACTTGGCCTGCATATTTGAAGAACTGTAAGTAATAAGCTTATGCTTTCAATGTTCATGAACCATGAGTGGAAAAGTCATTTTGTTAATAGAATATTAACATTTTGGAGTTATCTACACATTAAACCCCTCTCCTGTCTACACGATTCCATTATTTGAAAAGCCACAATAATAGTGCTGTCAGATTTGAAAATGTCTCAAAGCCTGATTCTGATGATTTAGGATAACCATAATTATTTGTAAGCATACATCGCTCCAGAGACAATAGCCTTACAAATCCTTCTAGGATTTCATTAATTTTAATTCAGAAAATATTTAATTAGAACTTTTGAATGAGAATCTGTTGTGGATCTGCAGATTCTGCTCAAACACTCTGGGAAGAGTCCTATGGGACCCAGGTCTTTGAGGACATAGAGCAATGTGATTAAAAATTGGAGGTGTCAGAGTTCTATTAATAGTGAAAGTGGAGCTTTGCAAATGATTCCCACTGTGGTCTCACATGTCCCAGTGCACAGGTGCAGGTGGTTGTTTGGCTGGCACAGTTGGATGAACTGTCTCTCTGAAAATGCCAGCCATGTCCACCAATGGCTCCACTCCAGCTACGCAAACTCCTGTTAGTCAGGTGGGGAACCAGAGATGACTCAGCTCAAACCCATTATTTTTGCTAGAGAAACTCACATGCCTGCTTTACCCTTAGGAGCCTGGATACCTTCTGGATTCATGCCAAGGTTCTTATGCTTGGGCATAGGAAGTCACACTGAAAACTGACACATCTCTGTGATTCCGGTGCCTGGTTCTCAGTCTTTGGAGATGTAGTACGTCCAAATTATAGCCAATGGGCCTGATACTGACCTTCAACTCTTGACTCAGTTACTCACTGCCCATATGTCCTTGAGCAACTCATCTCACCTCTCAGTCTCTGCAAAACTAGGCTCTAGTACTTACCTTTCAGGAGAGCTGCACTAATGTACACACTGATAATCTCAGGTGCTTGACAGGTGTTGACTGAGTGACAGGTATGGTTACAAAGACATCACATTCTCCAACAGGAAGCTTGAGAACTTATGTGAAGACTTGGCTGGTTCTTGTAAGCACTTGACCCAAGAATGATATTTCTCCATCTGAGAGAGTTATCAGGCAGATGTGAACAGATGGGAGACAAAGAGAAGGACCCCCTCCCAGCCAGCAGGATCTTCTCAATCAACTCAAAGGGGTGGCAGATGTTATAGTAGAAGCCCCCTCTTTTCCTCCATATTCCAATGCTGCCAACTCCCAGGGTTCCCAGCTGCCATCTGACATTAACCCATGTCCCTGACACATCTCCATTTATAAGACACAAGGCAGATGGAAGCAGCAAGACCGACTGCCTGAATACAGACAGTCACTGCGGAGTTATGGGGATTATTTGTTTCTGTGTTGACAGCTCAATGAGGGGCATAAGTGACATGCGAACAATTTGGTCTCAATCATCTCAGAAACTGCAGCTTTCAGTTTCTACGTGGGTTGTACCTCAAAAGGCCCCCCTCCCACCACCACCACAATATTATCCTGGGAAGAAAGCAGGAACCTTTGTGCTCTCTCCTTAGAGAAGAGGCAGAGCCTGCAATGCCAGGTGCTGGGCAGGGGAGCTGGTTCCAGGCAGGCCTGGGCTGGAACCGAGGCTGAGTGGCTTCCTGGTACTGGGCAAGGCTAGAATCTACCTGAGCCTCAGTTTCCTCATCTTTAAAGTGGGGATATTGTCTGGGTACAGCTTCAGGAACAGAGTAGGAAATTATAGGATTAAAAATGAAAGAAGCCGGGCTCGGTGGCTCAGCCTGTAATCCCGCGCCTTTGGGAGGCTGAGGTGAGTAGTTTGCCTGAGCCCATGGGTTCGAGACCTGCCTGGGCAGCGAGACCTCATCTCTACAATAAATCAAAAAATCAACCAGGCGTGGTAGCGCGTGCCTGTAATTCCGGCTACTTGGAAGGCTGAGATGGAAGGATCGCCGGAGCCCAGCAGGTCGAGGCTGTGGTGGCCGGAAGTGGCCACTGCACTCCTGTCTGGGTGACAGAGTGAGATTCCAACTCAAAAAAAAAAAAAAAAAAGAGCATTCCTGAATTAACTTAAGAGACAGAGCATGTTCTTTTCCTTTCTGAATTCCCCAGATCTGCCTGTTACTGTCTCAGTGGGTTTTGATTTTTATTTCTACAGACAGCAAGGAGGTAAAGAACAAAGAGTAGACAAAGTAGTCAGGAGAGCTGTCCCTCCTACTGGGAATCCCTGGGCTGCCCAGTGGTCTCTACATCTGGGCTCACTTCCTGAGTCCTACTAGCTGAATGACCCAGGCAATTCTTCCCACTCCGAGCCTCAGTTCCCCTATCTGCAGAGTAGGGCTCAAATAGCTTGTCCAATCCATCTCTTGGGGGCAGCACTGTAGGACCCAGAGGAATAACATTTGAGCCAACTGTGAAGTGCTATGCAAGGGGCGGCCATGCCAGCTCCCACTGGGCCTGCTGACAGAACATATTTCTGTTTTTTTTTTTGAGTTGGAGTCTCACTCGGTTGCCCAGACTGGAGTGCAGTGGCCGCTTCTGGCCACCGCAGCCTAGCCCGCTGGGCTCCGGCAATCCTTCTGCCTCAGCCTTCCAAGTAGCCAGAATTACAGGCATGCGCAACCACACTCGGCTGATTTTTTGATTTATTGTAGAGATGAGGTCTCGCTGCCCAGGTGGGTCTCGAACCCGCGGGCTCAGGTGGTTCACTCACCTCAGCCTCCCAAAGGCGCGGGATTACAGGCTGAGCCACCAAGCCTGGCTAGAACATATTTCTTAAACCCCACAAGCTCCACCCATGGGCTGCCTCCTTGCATTCATAAACCCTCTAGATCAGGGCCCCGCATCTCAGGGACCTGGCCCATTCCAGGGTCCACACCTGCCACGTCTTCTATGTCACCTGTAAATTTAGGACCAGGGTTGCCTCTGAACTCAGTGCACCTGAGCCACCATCACTGAGCTGGCAGGTTGCAGGCAGGGCCCACAGTTTTCAAGAAACCGATATCTGTGGTCAAGAAACTGACCTCCTTGATCCAAAACTCCAAAACTCTCCAGCATCCCTCCCTCCTCCAACTCTCTACCCTCTTCCCTAGGCTTCTGCCAGCCCTGAGGCTCTCTCTGTAAGGATGGCTGCAGTACAGTGGTTGCTGGGAGTCCAGAAGTCACTCAGCAGGCCTTTAGAGAACCACTCTCCAGGCTGTAGAGGGTCTTGGGAAGGAGGCCATGAGCAGTTTCCGTGTACCAAGGGTTTAATGCCACAGCCACGGCCCTGAGCAAGAGGGAAGGGAGGACTGGGTTCTGCAAAGAACTCCCCCTCCCCCGAGACCCTCATGAGAGTTTGAGGGGCTGGTGAAAAGTCCACCAAGGTTGGAAGTTCAGTTCCACCCCTGACTCGATGCGTGACTCTGGGCAATTGTTCAACCACCCCCTGACCCCAGACCTCAGCTGATCCAGCTGTAAAATGGGGTATGGTTACACTAGAATTAGGACACTCAATATCACTGGCCATTAGAATAACGTGAGGGGCTTTAAAACCACCAACATCCAGGCCCACACTGACAGAGTCTAACTTAACTGTTAGTGTGAGTCTGGGTATGGGTTTGGATTGAAAGCTCTCTAGATGATTCCAATGTGAAGCCGAGTTGGCAAACATGGCACCAGGTTAGGAAGAACAACTATCAGCACCTGTGTGTCTCTTCATTGAAGGTGGAGACATTCCCAACCATTCCTGGCACTTTCCCTCAAATCCTAGGCTGTCTCCAGAGTCACTTTCAATACAGTGCTCTGCCAGCCACTAGCAGTGGGGTCAAGCTGGCCAGCACCAGTTCGCCCTCCCTACATAACATGATAGACAGATAGGGATCCGTCTGCCTCCAAAACCCATGGCTCTGGGTTCTCCAGAAGGAACCATTGTCTGCAAGCTGAAGCCTCAGCTACATTTCAGAGCAGAGTCTTTCTTCAGCTTATTCTGAGACTGGTCATGTCTACCCTTGGAAACCAGCTTGAGAAGAACAGCAGGTGAATCAAACAGTCACCACTGGAAGTGTGAGCAACTGTGATTCCAGAGTGGGTAATGGTAAGAGCCACACTGCTGAATGCATGGATTATTATTTTTTGTTGTTATTTTTACCATCGGTTGATTTCTCCTCACAATCAATGTGTGTTTCTCAACCCTGACTCAGAGAAAGAAGGAAGAATTTACATCAGGCTCCCTGGAAATGAATGTGATATTAAATCCTTCCTCAACCCTGCCCCGCCCAGCCTGGCAGTTCATACCCTGGCAAGGGAAGGTAAGCTCTGATGGGATTCTGGCCGTCCCCTGGTGTGGTGAGTAAGCAAGCTCACAGGAGCCCATGTGGGGTGTGCCAAGGGCACCCAGCTATCCTAAAGAAGAAGAGCCAACTGGTTGGACTCTCTTTTTCCCACTGGCACGGAAGGGGCATGAGGGAGGGGGCACGGGTGAGAGGAGGTGTCTCCAAGAGGGGCGTGATTGCAAGACACTCACCAGGAGGCTCTGCCTGCTTCTCACTGTCTTCCCACTGCCCTGTCTTGGGGTCTGATGTCTCCTCCCTTTACACCTTCTGAGCCTGAGGAGGAAGACACAGATTTGGCTACTTAGGATGCATTTCTGGATGAATTCTGACATTGAGCAGGGCACTGGACAGGTAAGACAGGTGGCAGAGAAAGCTCTGAGCACCTTGAAGAGTGACTGGAATGGGGATCCCAGTGGGCTCCTGGTCACAGAAGGATGGCATGAGTGGCTAGAGGTCTAGAAGCAGAGGGGCCTGTGAACAGGGCATTGGCCCGCCTCCCACTCCAGACCTCTTTGACTGCAGACCAGTGCTGGCCAGCAGAGACAGGGAGGCACAGATGTCATCTGAAATGTTCTACTAGTGAAAAGAAGCAGGTGAAATCAATTATGCATTTTATTTAACTTTATCATTACTCTATGAATGCTATTTAAAATGATCATCGTTGTTATTTTCATTTTGTAAAGACAGGGTCTTGCTATGTTGCCCAGGATGGTCTTGCACTCTAAGCTCATGTGATCCTCTCACCTCAGTCTCCTGGTGTTGGGATTATAGGCATGGACCACTACCTGTCATTATTAATTATAGCCCCCAAATTACTAAATATATTTATTTAGTAATTATAACATTTATATAAATATATATATATATTTAGTATACACAAAATTACTGAATATGTAATATATATAGTGTCATGCTATGTCTCGATAATGCAGTGTGTTTTTAAACCTATAGCACATCCCAGCTTAGACAGGCCATGTTTCAAGTGCCCCATAGTCACCTGCAACTGGTGGCCCTCATGCTGGACAACACAGCTCTAGATCTGGCTCATGCTTTTCCTTCTGCTTGGATGGTCTGGTCCCCCTAAATGACCAGGCTTGTCCATGAAGCCCCACCCAAGGGAGCTAACTCCTGCCCCAGAACCCCTGAATCTTGTGCTTGTCCTATGACATGGTGCCCCATCTAGGTTAGAGGACTTCAGAGTTAATGTACCCATTGGAGGGGGACTTCTGGGGTCTCACCAACCCATGCCTCCTCTGCAGGGACTCTTTTATGTTCTGCAGAGAAGATGTTGGAGAAAAGTGTGCTGAAACAAAATGAGAATATGTTTGTTTATTTTAGGAGGTTTTCTTAGGATGGTTTCTTCATTCAGATGAGAAGACCAAGGCAGGAGCTGGTGGGGTGAGGGAGTGGGGATGGAGTGGTTTCATTGGAGCCCCAATTCATATTCATGAGGTTTATTGGGTGTGGCTTTCTCTCCCTGGTAGGTTACTGCTCATCCCCACAGAGGATGAACAGGGTTTAGAATGTTTTTAAAAGGTCAAAATGCACCAAACCCATTTGGAGGGAGCATACTGAGTTGTGAATCTACCATCAATTTTAGTGAAACATTATTTTCTGGGCACTATTAGAGGGAGCCAATCTGTAATTACAAAAAAAAAAAGGAAAGTTGTTTTGGGAAATGAAATTAAACCAGAGAAAAATTCAATAGTCTAAAGCTGGAGCCATATCACCTGTCCTCATCTGAGGGCTCAAATTCACCTCATTAACTCATGACACCCCAGTCTCAGAGCTCTAGGGTCCTCTGTATGCCCCCTGTCCCCCACCCCTGTATGATGCACCTTCTCTGGCAGGATTTAATCCCCTTCCATTCTGTAGCAGCCAGTCCTGGGCATCATGGGTAGTGCTATAAGTGCTGGAGAGAGGGAGGGTGGGTGAAGACCACAGATATCATCTGTTAGGCCTGTGCCACATGTTCCCATGGCCCATGTTCTTAAATCCTCAGGGCACTGCACTCCTTTCTGGTGACCCAGAGAGGCCACATCACTGGCCCAAGGTCACACAGCAGAGGGATGAATTGGGTCCAGGCAGGCACATGCCAGAATCAGTCTGCTAACACTCTGCCACACCTCCCTCAGAAAACAAAAGAGACCCTTTCTCCTCTCACTGTGCCTGGACTTTGCGTCCCATGGGAAACCCCAAACTATGTAAGTTTCATCTCCTAGCTGGTTGTAGTGGGTGGTTCTCAACAGTGCCTGGAGAAAATTTTAGTTATCAAAACCAGGGGAGCAAGTGGGATAGAAAGAGACACTATTGGCATCCAGAGGTGGAGGCCAGGGATACTGCTTAACACCCTAGGATGCACTGGACAAGCCTCAGCAGTAAAGAAGTATCCAACACAAAATGCCAATGGTGCTGAGGCCTAGTGAACAGTTCTAGAAAAAGGAAGAATTGGTGGCTCTGTTCTGCCCTAGTCAGACCCATCTGGAGACTTGCAGACAGGTGTGGGTCTCATGTTCAAAACAAGACACAGGTTGACCAGATCTCCCCTAGAGGTTGTGGCATGCCTTAGAAGACAGTGGAACCCCTGAGGTTGTGCTGTCTGGGGAACAGAAGGGGGGAACTGGTCATGGGAAAGCCAGGCTCAGTGTCTCTAAGTCCATGGGGCCTCCTGGGAGTACAGGACATTCTGCTAGGCTGCAGGGAGCAGAACTGGAAGCAGAGGCGGGAGCTACAGCAACCAACTTCAGCTCAGTATAAGGACAAACAGGAAACAGGCAGAACCTTCCATCAGGGGTGCCCTCCTCTCTGGGACATGCATGATGCTGGGTGATGGTAAGGCAGG
>NW_007218756.1:0-413 GCF_000164805.1 Carlito syrichta | reverse complement strand
TTCTGCCAGCCCTGAGGCTCTCTCTGTAAGGATGGCTGCAGTACAGTGGTTGCTGGGAGTCCAGAAGTCACTCAGCAGGCCTTTAGAGAACCACTCTCCAGGCTGTAGAGAGTCTTGGGAAGGAGGCCATGAGCAGTTTCCGTGTACCAAGGGTTTAATGCCACAGCCACGGCCCTGAGCAAGAGGGAAGGGAGGACTGGGTTCTGCAAAGAACTCCCCCTCCCCCGAGACCCTCATGAGAGTTTGAGGGACTGGTGAAAAGTCCACCAAGGTTGGAAGTTCAGTTCCACCCCTGACTCGATGCGTGACTCTGGGCAATTGTTCAACCACCCCCTGACCCCAGACCTCAGCTGATCCAGCTGTAAAATGGGGTATGGTTACACTAGAATTAGGACACTCAATATCACTGGCCA
>NW_007218755.1:0-7866 GCF_000164805.1 Carlito syrichta | reverse complement strand
CCCCTGTTATTACTCTCTCTATTTTACAGAAGATAGAACCAAGGGAGTGACTTGTCAAAACTAAGTGGCCTGAAGTAGAGAAAACAGGATCTGGACTTGCATAGTGGGTGCCAGCAACCTTGTGCCTTCCCAGTGCCAGGCTGCCCCAGGAGCTTCCTTGACGTGGGTTCTTGTTCCATGGTGTGGTTAAGCACCTTTAGTTTCAAGTCTTTAAAGTGATAAATTAGTGCCCTCTCTTTGCACCTTCTCTGCCACTATCATCTCTCTCCTCTCCTTTCCTCTTCTCTCCCCCCACTCTCTTTCTCCCATCTCCCTCCCCCTATAGACACATGCACACACAGATACAAGCTGTACACTAAATGCAACATGGCCCACAGAAAATCCCTTGGGAAGCCAGCCCAAGAACTTTCCAAGACTTCGGAAGAACTTGGCCTGCATATTTGAAGAACTGTAAGTAATAAGCTTATGCTTTCAATGTTCATGAACCATGAGTGGAAAAGTCATTTTGTTAATAGAATATTAACATTTTGGAGTTATCTACACATTAAACCCCTCTCCTGTCTACACGATTCCATTATTTGAAAAGCCACAATAATAGTGCTGTCAGATTTGAAAATGTCTCAAAGCCTGATTCTGATGATTTAGGATAACCATAATTATTTGTAAGCATACATCGCTCCAGAGACAATAGCCTTACAAATCCTTCTAGGATTTCATTAATTTTAATTCAGAAAATATTTAATTAGAACTTTTGAATGAGAATCTGTTGTGGATCTGCAGATTCTGCTCAAACACTCTGGGAAGAGTCCTATGGGACCCAGGTCTTTGAGGACATAGAGCAATGTGATTAAAAATTGGAGGTGTCAGAGTTCTATTAATAGTGAAAGTGGAGCTTTGCAAATGATTCCCACTGTGGTCTCACATGTCCCAGTGCACAGGTGCAGGTGGTTGTTTGGCTGGCACAGTTGGATGAACTGTCTCTCTGAAAATGCCAGCCATGTCCACCAATGGCTCCACTCCAGCTACGCAAACTCCTGTTAGTCAGGTGGGGAACCAGAGATGACTCAGCTCAAACCCATTATTTTTGCTAGAGAAACTCACATGCCTGCTTTACCCTTAGGAGCCTGGATACCTTCTGGATTCATGCCAAGGTTCTTATGCTTGGGCATAGGAAGTCACACTGAAAACTGACACATCTCTGTGATTCCGGTGCCTGGTTCTCAGTCTTTGGAGATGTAGTACGTCCAAATTATAGCCAATGGGCCTGATACTGACCTTCAACTCTTGACTCAGTTACTCACTGCCCATATGTCCTTGAGCAACTCATCTCACCTCTCAGTCTCTGCAAAACTAGGCTCTAGTACTTACCTTTCAGGAGAGCTGCACTAATGTACACACTGATAATCTCAGGTGCTTGACAGGTGTTGACTGAGTGACAGGTATGGTTACAAAGACATCACATTCTCCAACAGGAAGCTTGAGAACTTATGTGAAGACTTGGCTGGTTCTTGTAAGCACTTGACCCAAGAATGATATTTCTCCATCTGAGAGAGTTATCAGGCAGATGTGAACAGATGGGAGACAAAGAGAAGGACCCCCTCCCAGCCAGCAGGATCTTCTCAATCAACTCAAAGGGGTGGCAGATGTTATAGTAGAAGCCCCCTCTTTTCCTCCATATTCCAATGCTGCCAACTCCCAGGGTTCCCAGCTGCCATCTGACATTAACCCATGTCCCTGACACATCTCCATTTATAAGACACAAGGCAGATGGAAGCAGCAAGACCGACTGCCTGAATACAGACAGTCACTGCGGAGTTATGGGGATTATTTGTTTCTGTGTTGACAGCTCAATGAGGGGCATAAGTGACATGCGAACAATTTGGTCTCAATCATCTCAGAAACTGCAGCTTTCAGTTTCTACGTGGGTTGTACCTCAAAAGGCCCCCCTCCCACCACCACCACAATATTATCCTGGGAAGAAAGCAGGAACCTTTGTGCTCTCTCCTTAGAGAAGAGGCAGAGCCTGCAATGCCAGGTGCTGGGCAGGGGAGCTGGTTCCAGGCAGGCCTGGGCTGGAACCGAGGCTGAGTGGCTTCCTGGTACTGGGCAAGGCTAGAATCTACCTGAGCCTCAGTTTCCTCATCTTTAAAGTGGGGATATTGTCTGGGTACAGCTTCAGGAACAGAGTAGGAAATTATAGGATTAAAAATGAAAGAAGCCGGGCTCGGTGGCTCAGCCTGTAATCCCGCGCCTTTGGGAGGCTGAGGTGAGTAGTTTGCCTGAGCCCATGGGTTCGAGACCTGCCTGGGCAGCGAGACCTCATCTCTACAATAAATCAAAAAATCAACCAGGCGTGGTAGCGCGTGCCTGTAATTCCGGCTACTTGGAAGGCTGAGATGGAAGGATCGCCGGAGCCCAGCAGGTCGAGGCTGTGGTGGCCGGAAGTGGCCACTGCACTCCTGTCTGGGTGACAGAGTGAGATTCCAACTCAAAAAAAAAAAAAAAAAAGAGCATTCCTGAATTAACTTAAGAGACAGAGCATGTTCTTTTCCTTTCTGAATTCCCCAGATCTGCCTGTTACTGTCTCAGTGGGTTTTGATTTTTATTTCTACAGACAGCAAGGAGGTAAAGAACAAAGAGTAGACAAAGTAGTCAGGAGAGCTGTCCCTCCTACTGGGAATCCCTGGGCTGCCCAGTGGTCTCTACATCTGGGCTCACTTCCTGAGTCCTACTAGCTGAATGACCCAGGCAATTCTTCCCACTCCGAGCCTCAGTTCCCCTATCTGCAGAGTAGGGCTCAAATAGCTTGTCCAATCCATCTCTTGGGGGCAGCACTGTAGGACCCAGAGGAATAACATTTGAGCCAACTGTGAAGTGCTATGCAAGGGGCGGCCATGCCAGCTCCCACTGGGCCTGCTGACAGAACATATTTCTGTTTTTTTTTTTGAGTTGGAGTCTCACTCGGTTGCCCAGACTGGAGTGCAGTGGCCGCTTCTGGCCACCGCAGCCTAGCCCGCTGGGCTCCGGCAATCCTTCTGCCTCAGCCTTCCAAGTAGCCAGAATTACAGGCATGCGCAACCACACTCGGCTGATTTTTTGATTTATTGTAGAGATGAGGTCTCGCTGCCCAGGTGGGTCTCGAACCCGCGGGCTCAGGTGGTTCACTCACCTCAGCCTCCCAAAGGCGCGGGATTACAGGCTGAGCCACCAAGCCTGGCTAGAACATATTTCTTAAACCCCACAAGCTCCACCCATGGGCTGCCTCCTTGCATTCATAAACCCTCTAGATCAGGGCCCCGCATCTCAGGGACCTGGCCCATTCCAGGGTCCACACCTGCCACGTCTTCTATGTCACCTGTAAATTTAGGACCAGGGTTGCCTCTGAACTCAGTGCACCTGAGCCACCATCACTGAGCTGGCAGGTTGCAGGCAGGGCCCACAGTTTTCAAGAAACCGATATCTGTGGTCAAGAAACCGACCTCTTTGATCCAAAACTCCAAAACTCTCCAGCATCCCTCCCTCCTCCAACTCTCTACCCTCTTCCCTAGGCTTCTGCCAGCCCTGAGGCTCTCTCTGTAAGGATGGCTGCAGTACAGTGGTTGCTGGGAGTCCAGAAGTCACTCAGCAGGCCTTTAGAGAACCACTCTCCAGGCTGTAGAGGGTCTTGGGAAGGAGGCCATGAGCAGTTTCCATGTACCAAGGGTTTAATGCCACAGCCACGGCCCTGAGCAAGAGGGAAGGAAGGACTGGGTTCTGCAAAGAACTCCCCCTCCCCCGAGACCCTCATGAGAGTTTGAGGGGCTGGTGAAAAGTCCACCAAGGTTGGAAGTTCACTTCCACCCCTGACTCAATGCGTGACTCTGGGCAATTGTTCAACCACCCCCTGACCCCAGACCTCAGCTGATCCAGCTGTAAAATGGGGTATGGTTACACTAGAATTAGGACACTCAATATCACTGGCCATTAGAATAACGTGAGGGGCTTTAAAACCACCAACATCCAGGCCCACACTGACAGAGTCTAACTTAACTGTTAGTGTGAGTCTGGGTATGGGTTTGGATTGAAAGCTCTCTAGATGATTCCAATGTGAAGCCGAGTTGGCAAACATGGCACCAGGTTAGGAAGAACAACTATCAGCACCTGTGTGTCTCTTCATTGAAGGTGGAGACATTCCCAACCATTCCTGGCACTTTCCCTCAAATCCTAGGCTGTCTCCAGAGTCACTTTCAATACAGTGCTCTGCCAGCCACTAGCAGTGGGGTCAAGCTGGCCAGCACCAGTTCGCCCTCCCTACATAACATGATAGACAGATAGGGATCCGTCTGCCTCCAAAACCCATGGCTCTGGGTTCTCCAGAAGGAACCATTGTCTGCAAGCTGAAGCCTCAGCTACATTTCAGAGCAGAGTCTTTCTTCAGCTTATTCTGAGACTGGTCATGTCTACCCTTGGAAACCAGCTTGAGAAGAACAGCAGGTGAATCAAACAGTCACCACTGGAAGTGTGAGCAACTGTGATTCCAGAGTGGGTAATGGTAAGAGCCACACTGCTGAATGCATGGATTATTATTTTTTGTTGTTATTTTTACCATCGGTTGATTTCTCCTCACAATCAATGTGTGTTTCTCAACCCTGACTCAGAGAAAGAAGGAAGAATTTACATCAGGCTCCCTGGAAATGAATGTGATATTAAATCCTTCCTCAACCCTGCCCCGCCCAGCCTGGCAGTTCATACCCTGGCAAGGGAAGGTAAGCTCTGATGGGATTCTGGCCGTCCCCTGGTGTGGTGAGTAAGCAAGCTCACAGGAGCCCATGTGGGGTGTGCCAAGGGCACCCAGCTATCCTAAAGAAGAAGAGCCAACTGGTTGGACTCTCTTTTTCCCACTGGCACGGAAGGGGCATGAGGGAGGGGGCACGGGTGAGAGGAGGTGTCTCCAAGAGGGGCGTGATTGCAAGACACTCACCAGGAGGCTCTGCCTGCTTCTCACTGTCTTCCCACTGCCCTGTCTTGGGGTCTGATGTCTCCTCCCTTTACACCTTCTGAGCCTGAGGAGGAAGACACAGATTTGGCTACTTAGGATGCATTTCTGGATGAATTCTGACATTGAGCAGGGCACTGGACAGGTAAGACAGGTGGCAGAGAAAGCTCTGAGCACCTTGAAGAGTGACTGGAATGGGGATCCCAGTGGGCTCCTGGTCACAGAAGGATGGCATGAGTGGCTAGAGGTCTAGAAGCAGAGGGGCCTGTGAACAGGGCATTGGCCCGCCTCCCACTCCAGACCTCTTTGACTGCAGACCAGTGCTGGCCAGCAGAGACAGGGAGGCACAGATGTCATCTGAAATGTTCTACTAGTGAAAAGAAGCAGGTGAAATCAATTATGCATTTTATTTAACTTTATCATTACTCTATGAATGCTATATAAAATGATCATCGTTGTTATTTTCATTTTTGTAAAGACAGGGTCTTGCTATGTTGCCCAGGATGGTCTTGCACTCTAAGCTCATGTGATCCTCTCACCTCAGTCTCCTGGTGTTGGGATTATAGGCGTGGACCACTACCTGTCATTATTAATTATAGCCCCCAAATTACTAAATATATTTATTTAGTAATTATAACATTTATATAAATATATATATATATTTAGTATACACAAAATTACTGAATATGTAATATATATAATGTCATGCTATGTCTCGATAATGCAGTGTGTTTTTAAACCTATAGCACATCCCAGCTTAGACAGGCCATGTTTCAAGTGCCCCATAGTCACCTGCAACTGGTGGCCCTCATGCTGGACAACACAGCTCTAGATCTGGCTCATGCTTTTCCTTCTGCTTGGATGGTCTGGTCCCCCTAAATGACCAGGCTTGTCCATGAAGCCCCACCCAAGGGAGCTAACTCCTGCCCCAGAACCCCTGAATCTTGTGCTTGTCCTATGACATGGTGCCCCATCTAGGTTAGAGGACTTCAGAGTTAATGTACCCATTGGAGAGGGACTTCTAGGGTCTCACCAACCCATGCCTCCTCTGCAGGGACTCTTTTATGTTCTGCAGAGAAGATGTTGGAGAAAAGTGTGCTGAAACAAAATGAGAATATGTTTGTATATTTTAGGAGGTTTTCTTAGGATGGCTTCTTCATACAGATGAGAAGACCAAGGCAGGAGCTGGTGGGGTGAGGGAGTGGGGATGGAGTGGTTTCATTGGAGCCCCAATTCATATTCATGAGGTTTATTGGGTGTGGCTTTCTCTCCCTGGTAGGTTACTGCTCATCCCCACAGAGGATGAACAGGGTTTAGAATGTTTTTAAAAGGTCAAAATGCACCAAACCCATTTGGAGGGAGCATACTGAGTTGTGAATCTACCATCAATTTTAGTGAAACATTATTTTCTGGGCACTATTAGAGGGAGCCAATCTGTAATTACAAAAAAAAAAAAGGAAAGTTGTTTTGGGAAATGAAATTAAACCAGAGAAAAATTCAATAGTCTAAAGCTGGAGCCATATCACCTGTCCTCATCTGAGGGCTCAAATTCACCTCATTAACTCATGACACCCCAGTCTCAGAGCTCTAGGGTCCTCTGTATGCCCCCTGTCCCCCACCCCTGTATGATGCACCTTCTCTGGCAGGATTTAATCCCCTTCCATTCTGTAGCAGCCAGTCCTGGGCATCATGGGTAGTGCTATAAGTGCTGGAGAGAGGGAGGGTGGGTGAAGACCACAGATATCATCTGTTAGGCCTGTGCCACATGTTCCCATGGCCCATGTTCTTAAATCCTCAGGGCACTGCACTCCTTTCTGGTGACCCAGAGAGGCCACATCACTGGCCCAAGGTCACACAGCAGAGGGATGAATTGGGTCCAGGCAGGCACATGCCAGAATCAGTCTGCTAACACTCTGCCACACCTCCCTCAGAAAACAAAAGAGACCCTTTCTCCTCTCACTGTGCCTGGACTTTGCGTCCCATGGGAAACCCCAAACTATGTAAGTTTCATCTCCTAGCTGGTTGTAGTGGGTGGTTCTCAACAGTGCCTGGAGAAAATTTTAGTTATCAAAACCAGGGGAGCAAGTGGGATAGAAAGAGACACTATTGGCATCCAGAGGTGGAGGCCAGGGATACTGCTTAACACCCTAGGATGCACTGGACAAGCCTCAGCAGTAAAGAAGTATCCAACACAAAATGCCAATGGTGCTGAGGCCTAGTGAACAGTTCTAGAAAAAGGAAGAATTGGTGGCTCTGTTCTGCCCTAGTCAGACCCATCTGGAGACTTGCAGACAGGTGTGGGTCTCATGTTCAAAACAAGACACAGGTTGACCAGATCTCCCCTAGAGGTTGTGGCATGCCTTAGAAGACAGTGGAACCCCTGAGGTTGTGCTGTCTGGGGAACAGAAGGGGGGAACTGGTCATGGGAAAGCCAGGCTCAGTGTCTCTAAGTCCATGGGGCCTCCTGGGAGTACAGGACATTCTGCTAGGCTGCAGGGAGCAGAACTGGAAGCAGAGGCGGGAGCTACAGCAACCAACTTCAGCTCAGTATAAGGACAAACAGGAAACAGGCAGAACCTTCCATCAGGGGTGCCCTCCTCTCTGGGACATGCATGATGCTGGGTGATGGTAAGGCAGGGTGCCCTTCTAGGTGGCTACAGCTGGGGAAGCTGGGAGGTGCTGGGAAGCTGGGTAGCTGGGCTGTGTGTGCTCACTCATTCTCTCTTACACACACACACACACACACACACACACACACACACACACACACACACACTTAGAAAGCCCTACACCATCCTACTGCCCAGATTCAACGAAAGCTTCACATCTACCTCCTAACAGAACATAAAAGTTCCCCTTTTTTTATTGCCAGCTTCCCAAATCATTAAACC